>NW_010286757.1:0-7262 GCF_000700745.2 Antrostomus carolinensis
GCAGGGAAGAAATCCGTGCAGCTAAAGCTCAATTGGAGTTAAAGCTGGCTAGTACTGTGAAAACCAAAAAGGGCTTTTTAAAATACGTTAAAAGCAAAAGGCAGACCAGGAATAACATTGGCCCATTACTTGATGAGCACGGTCACCTCACACACAGGGATGCAGACGAAGCAGGGTCATCCAGTGCCTTGTTCACTTTGATCTTCAACACTGAGGAGTGGCTCAGGAGCACCCAGAGCCCTGGGCTAGAGAACAATGACTCGAAGAACGGGTCCCTTCCAACTCACAACATTTTACGATTCTATGAACGAACTTCTTAATTTCTCACCTGGTTAGAAAACCGTTTAGGGGAAATATAGTATGAATGGCCTACTTGAGGCTGTACTCAAAGACTTTATATCTCTGACTCCAGAGTATCTGAAATACAAATGATCCAGTAGTTTCATTCAGGGAAAATAGTTTATTGCTGTTTATTGTCCTTGTGGTAAAAGTTAAAATAAAAAGAAAAGCTAAAAAGAACAATCTTATCTTTCAAATGAATTTATGAATAATTTTTAAAATGTGTGTGTGTGTGTGTGTATATATATATATATATATATATATATATGAGAGTGAGGTAAGGGAATGTATAATGAAAACATTCAGCCATATCTCTTTCTTGTAATGAGACATGAGTGTGGGGTAGAGAGATTATGAAGAATAGATACTATAAGGTCTTTAAAAGTTCGTCTACTCTAGGATTGACAGCCAAAGCAAATTTGTATGCTTATTCCATGATAATTAATTGCTTGTAAATTTTGAAGCACATACACTCACTGGGCAAATAGAAGATCTCAATCAATGTAGTTAAAATTATTAGTTGTAATTAAACATTAACTTGGTTTTACATTCATAGGTGTAAGTCACAACCACTTGCCCACTTTTGCCCTCATAATACCCTTTATGTTATTACTGATGGAGATCCTGAGAGCACAATTTAATGTATGACTTAGGTAGGAGAGTTGCTGAAATCACGTTGGGTTGGTGTGTGTCGCCATGGAAGGACATTTTACTTCCTCTGTATGAAGGCAGCTGTTTCAAATGTATTTTTATATGGCTTGTAATAGTGGCATGGAAAGCAAATTATTTTTCTTTTATCTGTGCGGTGTGCTGGGTTAAAGACTAAAGCTCTGGTCACTTTACCCAATGTTTAGATCAAACTAATCTGAATTATGCCAAAAATTTTTGGTTTGGAGTTTGTCAGATACAGGTTTTGTGGACACAGAAGTTTACATGAGTGTGGTAAAATGTCCTTGGCGGTTCACTTGGCACTTCTTCTTCACAGTTACTCCTTTTCTCCTCAGGGGTAAGGTGAGAAGGTTCTTTCCTGGGCTGGCCCCAGTATATAAGCTATTAGCTGGACAACTGTGATGTAAATTGAGTGCATAAAAGAGCAAGGCACAAAATAAATCTGTTGTGACAGTACTTAATGAAATTACTGTTACCATTCTATAGAAACTCACAAAATGGTTTTTACATATAGTGCAACAAATTCAGTTGTGCTTAAAGAATATTTTGTAAAGTATTTGCTTGGCTCCATCTTCGTATGGCAGTGGCCCAATAGGTACTTCAATGTAGATTTTGGCTTAGAGAGATTTGTGTATGTTGCCATGTTTTATAATGTTGCACAGTACTAGATCATATACATTAGTGCTTGAAAAATAAAATTTCTGAAGCTTTTTCACTGTCCTTTTGCCTTTATAGTTTGAATCACTGTCTCTGTGTTCACAAAAATAAATTAAAATAGATATTGCATTCCTTCCTCTTTCATTCTCCACAGCAATGGAGTTTCATGAGAACCTGCACATTATAGGAGCAAGAGAAGGCTTAAAAGAAAGAAAACTGCAAAAATCCATAGAAAGTTTTACATGGAACATTACAATTTTAAAGGTAATGTGTCTTCCTTTGGTTAGTTACTGTATTTTTCCATTCACAACTGATATTCTATTACTATTATTGGTTATTATTCTGTGTCACAGTAGAACTGGATTTATTCACTTATATAATCATATTCAGTTTCATTTATATAACTTGAAAACACAGCAGACTTAATGTGATTTTTTCTTCTTTTCTGTTGTTGTGGGGGGTTGTTTCATTTAGTTTGTCTGACATGTTATTCTTACAGCCTTTTAATGTTAACAGGATCCACTGTAATCTTGACTGCATGGGTGAAACAAGGAGTATTGATTTCTGTGAAGGAACTTGGGCTGGGAGGAAGCTATGGTGCTGTTAAAAACCCTGCTTTGTGATTTGAAAGGAAGTAAGAGTGTTAAGGTTAATGCAGTTATTGAAAAACAAAAAGGAAGCTGTTGCTACTGCAGTCAGTGATGAATGGTGATTAATGATATATACAAATTTAATTAGTAATCCAGACTGGAGTAAGTTGAGTGTATATGAGCTAGAGATTCTCTTTGCATTTTCTCGAGCGCATTTGCTTATGTTTTGACACAACAGTAAGGGATGGAGTATAAAAAAGCTTTCAGCCAGAGACCCTCAGGAAACTAGAATGTGGAACAGTTCAGGTTTCTTATCGTTGGTCTTTCATCTCAGCAGAGTATATCAAAATTTATAGAGATAGCAAAACTGCCTCCCTTAATTTATTCCCTTGACACTTATCTTTCTAGCTCAAATTATTCAAGTTTTGTGTTTACATCCACTAATGAGTTCTTCTCTCCTACTCAATCAAGTATTTCATCACTACATTGAACTATAAAGTCTGTTTTAATTATAAAGAAAATTATTTTCTCCCACATATTTTTTATTTTTAGTACTTACTGAAAACAGAATTCCCTATTGCCTCTTCTTACAGTGAACTGCTACAGAAAAGCAGTGCTACACATGTATTTCTCCGGCTTTCCATGTTGGTTTCAACTATTAAGCTTTTCACGGTGTTGCTTGATGCCCCAGTCCCCCTTCTGTTACACTGCACAACTCCAGTGCAGAGGAGAATCAAAAAGATGTTAAATTGGCTACAACGTGTGCAGTTAATACATTCTAAAAATAATGTGTGCAGGTTCTGCTTAGAGATAAAAGGACCAGACTGTCACTTTTCCTTTATTAGGGCAGAATTTCCTGAAGACAGTGTATGGGATGTGTCAAGTACCATTCCTGTGCTACCTAGGAGACAGGGGGGGCAGGGAGTCAGTTCAGTGGGTTTGGGCAAATGTCAAGGAAATAAATTCTTATCCTTTCTTTGCTTTTCTGTCAAAAGTATCAGATATCAGCTTGGGTAGGCAAATCTGTTTTAATGCTGCCTCAAACAGCGATACCTTTGCTTCATCTCTGCTTTCCATTCAGAACATAAGGGTTGGTAGGGGCGAGGTTTGCAGTTGGTGAGTGACTGAAATGTGAAGTCGTGATTTCTGTGTAAGCCAGGAACTGGAGAACCCACATGGTAGATCTGGCTCTTCAGAGTGCTGAAGGGCTTTTGTGCATATTCTTAGGATTAATGTAATCATGAAGTTAGAAGGCCTTCCTTTTGAAGATATTATTTAGAAAATCTCTTCAACATTGACTTGTTTTCTTTCTACTCACAGCTTAAGGTCCTTTCTGTAGGAAGGTACAATTTGTCCCATAATTAATACATTATAAAAAAAAAATGGTGAGGTGTTTAATCAGCCCGTTGTTGAAACTTTAACAGGAGGTGTTACAGAAAGTTCTGGTATGCTGTTACATCTTAGAAGTTACTTACAAGTATTACAGTTCACATAGGCATCTATTAAGTGCTTATTCATATTTAGATGTACAAAAAGTTAGAGGCTGTGATTTAATTTTAACTTAAACCAAGTTAATGCTTAATTGCAAATAATGATTTGTTTGAAGTAACACATTGAGATTTTTCACTCCAAATTCTTAACTATAGGTTGTAACTGTAACTTGTCTTGCATTACGTAATAAAAGAGAAAAAATTTATCAGTTTCTAAGACACTACTCTTTCTGCCTGGCAAAAAAGACATAATCATAATTTTGATCTTATACTATGTTTTTCCATTTTCCATTTTTCCAGTTCACTTAAAAAATATGTGAGGACAGGGATGGAAAATGAATGCCAACATTTTTTAGAGTAAAAATTGATCATGAGAGTGTGTGACGGTTTCACAGAGTGACAATCTGAGCCACTTTACGAATTTATTTTTTTCTGTTGAATTCCTTGCCTACGTCAAATTAACTTCCCTCTTGAACAGCACAAAAGTAAAAAACCCTGTTTGCTCAGTGGCCCCAAATTCTGCTGTTCAACAAGCAAGGCAGTTGAGCAGCCAAGACACCAAAGGCTGTGCCATGCTTAGGTGGATTTAACTTTTTGTTCTTCTTGTAATTAGGAACAGTATTTTACATGGTCTCTTGGCTATGATGTAGAAATTGCTGCGTGACTCTGAACAGCATTACTAAGTAATTCTGCATGAGCGCCACCCTCGGCTCCCTCACAGAGGAACTGCAGAATGCTCACATGGTGTGGCTGATGTATTTTCCAAACAGATTCAGCTACATTTTGCCCTCAAGGTATATACTGACCTTTTTTTTTCAATTGGGACATTTTGACTACAGTCGATGCAATGGAAACTTTGATAATTTTACAAAATTGCCAGCTGAATTCTAGGGGAACTCTTTGTTTAGAACATCTGACATAGCTATTAAATATCTATATGTGTGTACGTGCATGTGCACACGTTACAATTACTATTTTAAAGGATTTTATTTTTCCTAATTTGAAGCCACATGACCAAATTTATTATTGGTATAGTATGTTTTAATTCAGCTGATAGTATGTTTGAATTCAGCTGAAATACCTCTATTCAATGTGTATATGTGTATATGCATGCACTCCTATTCTTATGCACCCCATATATGCACATGTAGATACTTGTTTAACTTCAGAACATCACTTAAATTCAGTCTACTTTGGTGAACTTTGTTGCCTGAAAGATCATAGAGATTATACAGTATTAGAATAATCCTCTCTTTAAAATAGGCAGTTTGCAAGATCATTTGCTTGTAATTTGTTGTTATTACTCAGACTGATAGCACTCATATTTTCTAAACATAGATAATCACATTTCCTGCCAGAAAATCACAGTTGAAGAAAGAAAATCACTTTTAAGTACTGTTGCAGCAGACTCCTACAAACAACATAATGTAACAATTAATGGACTTTCCTGGCATAGCAAAACTTTGAAAAAAAACCTCTATAGGCTCAGAAGTTAAGATGCCCATAGGAAGAGCATAACAGCATCTTTAAATTAGTCTTTGCAACAAAGAGCTGTTCTAAACACAGGGAGAGTTCAGTGGAATGAGGGTGGGACTCCTAACCAGCATTTGTTAGATGCTTCTTGTTGGCCATGAGTTTTCAGACATGATACATTTGACAACATGAATTACTTCTTCTTGAAAGAAATCTTATTGTGTCTGTTATCTCTGTGATGTCATTGATTCTGTACCTCCTTTATTTTTATAAATGTATTTATAAATGGAACACTCAAGGCACTTACAGGAGTGCAACTTCTTAAATATATTTTTTAAAAAAATAATAATTTGAATTTTATGGACCAAATCTGCAAGTGGATTCAGGCAACTTTGTTGTGACCATGGGGCGGTTGTAAAGCCTCTAATAACCACTGCCTCGTCTGAGAAAACCTTCTACATCCCGGTTCAATTTAAATATCTAAAACTACTAGTCTCTTGGTGTTGCTGGACTGCTGGGATTTTGGCTCCTAATTAAACCCATATTTAGAAGTTTAAAAGTTAAGTTCTTTATGTCCTGATTCTGTAAAGGCACTCGGAGTATGTCAGCTGGGCATGGAACACTGCAGTATGTCCCACTGTACCTAGCAACCACTGCTCAGAGAAATGCTTTGAGAAAGGGATACTGGCTTCTTACTTCTCCTGATACCAGCTTTGGGTCCCAGAACCTGAGCTAAAGCTCAGTCATTACTGGTACAGTTTCTTGAGATTTTGTGGGGGAAAGGGTGCTCGTGCAGTTACTTCAAATGTCATCTCTACAGTTTTACTCTGATGTTCACACACTCACTGAAGGACCTGTTAACCAAAAATCACGAGTGAATACATACCAAATTATAAAGGTAGCTGTGCTGAGGCATTCTAGTTGATGCTGTATCCGATTGACTCTGAAATTATATCACTTTTCACAGGTATGAGAACTGATAGGAACCATTTTGGTTTTGTTTTTAATTACCTTTCAGAAGCTATGGTGTAAAAACAATGCCTCTTAGCTGAAAGTGTCAAAACAAACAGAAGATTTTTAATGTTGGATTTAAAGAAACCAAAACAGAGTAGTTGATGCAGGCGTATTGGAACAGGGGTATGAAAAATATTGAATTTGGCTTCCACATTAGTTCACATCCTTCATCGTTGCAGTTTATTAAAAGCCTATGTGAATGAATATCAGTTTTATTCTTTGATATTCTTTAGAGTCTTTTTCATGTCTGCCTACAAAACAGTTGCATGGTGCTTGGTTAATTTTCTGAAGCTTGTGAACATCAGTATGTGAAACAGGTATTGAAGTTACACACTGCTCAGTTCTGTTAGTGAATTTCGACCACAGTGAAGGAAAGGGAACAGCGATTGCTGTCTGCGGCTGTGAGGACAGCGCTCTTGCGGTGCTCTGCACCAAGGCATTGGTCCTGTTCCTAGATGGGAATTATCACAAAATGCCTGTTAACCAAAGACCTGGGAGTAAAATATCATTTTGTGGTGTGTTTGCTGGACTACACTAAAGGACTGAATTAATTTACACTTACCTGAGGTGAAAAGCTGACAGCCATCCCTGCCATGTAGTGAGAAACATTATATGGGTTTGGTTCTGCAACTACTCCAGATTCCAGCATTGAGTTGTCTCTGTGGACCAGCTTTGTCTCTTCTAATGTCAGTTTTTTTGTATTTCCTCATGAGAAATGTGCTTTACAAGGGTCTGAGCCAATGATAGGTTTCTTGTCTTGGCTTTATAGTATGCAATTTGAGAGCAAGTAGTACACAGCCGTTAGGGGCTGGTAAGAAGGTGAAAGGCCTCTGAGTAGCCCATAGATGTGAGAAGATTCCTGTGTTCCAGCTTGTACTCAACTGACTGTACTATTAATTTACTTATTAAATCAACGGCACAGAATCTCATGCAGCTATAGAATGCATAGCATATAAAGAATTGAAACTGAATCTTGAGAACCCTTAGGCAAGAGACATTTGATATTGTGGTGGGTTGACCCTGGCTAGAG
>NW_010286758.1:0-1660 GCF_000700745.2 Antrostomus carolinensis
TTAAATTATTATTATTAATAATATTAATATTTCAGTCCTGCTTTAATGTTTTTCTATTTATTATTAATAATAATAATTTAAATATTAATATTATAGTCACAGTGCTGCTTTAATATTTATTCCATTTAAATTATCATTATTAATAATACTATTAATAATATTAATATTTCAGCCCTGCTTTAATGTTTCCCCCATGTAATGCCCGTTATTAATGCCCGTTATTAATTAATGACCGCTATTAATTAATGACTGCTATTACTGACCGCTATTAATGACCGTTATTTATTAATGACCGCTATTTACGACCGCTATTTATTAATGACCGCTGTTAATAACCGTTATTCATTAATGACCGTTATTAATGACTGTTATGAATTAATGACCGTTATGAATTAGTGACCGCTATTAATGACCGTTATTAATACCCGTTATTCATGCCCGTTATTAATTAATGACTGCTATTAATGACCGCTATTAATTAATGACAGTTATTAATGACCGCTATTAATGACCGTTATTAATTAATGACTGCTATTAATGACCGCTATTAATTAATGACCGCTATTAATGACCATTTTTAATGACTGCTATTAAGGACCGCTATTAATTAAGGACTGCTATTAATTAATGACCGCTATTAATTAATGGCCGTCATTAATTAATGACCGCTATTATTTAATGACCATTATTAATGACTGCTATTAATTAATGACCACTATTAATTAATGACCGCTATTAATGACCGTTATTAATTAATGACCGCTATTATTTAATGACCATTATTAATGACTGCTATTAATTAATGACCACTATTAATTAATGACCGCTATTAATGACCGTTATTAATTAATGACCGCTATTATTTAATGACCATTATTAATGACTGCTATTAATTAATGACCACTATTAATTAATGACCGCTATTAATGACCGTTATTAATTAATGACCGCTATTATTTAATGACCATTATTAATGACTGCTATTAATTAATGACCACTATTAATTAATGACCGCTATTAATGACCGTTATTAATTAATGACCGCTATTATTTAATGACCATTATTAATGACTGCTATTAATTAATGACCACTATTAATTAATGACCGCTATTAATGACCGTTATTAATTAATGACCGCTATTATTTAATGACCATTATTAATGACTGCTATTAATTAATGACCACTATTAATTAATGACCGCTATTAATGACCGTTATTAATTAATGACCGCTATTATTTAATGACCATTATTAATGACTGCTATTAATTAATGACCACTATTAATTAATGACCGCTATTAATGACCGTTATTAATTAATGACCGCTATTATTTAATGACCATTATTAATGACTGCTATTAATTAATGACCACTATTAATTAATGACCGCTATTAATGACCGTTATTAATTAATGACCGCTATTATTTAATGACCATTATTAATGACTGCTATTAATTAATGACCACTATTAATTAATGACCGCTATTAATGACCGTTATTAATTAATGACCACTATTATTTAATGACCATTATCAATGCCCGTTGTTAATTAATGACCGCTATTAATTAATGACTGTTATTAATTAATGACCATTATTAATTAATGCCTGTTATTAACGACTGTTATTAATTAATGCCCATTATTAACGCCCGTTATT
>NW_010286759.1:0-10083 GCF_000700745.2 Antrostomus carolinensis
TCGGACCCGGTCCCGCCCGGCAGCCGCTCCCCGCCCCGCCCCGTGGGCCGCGGCACAAAGGTTCCGCCGCAGGACGGTTCCTACCGCGATAGAGCGGGACCTGGCCGGGCCCGGGGACCGAGTCCTGGCGTGGAAGTGGAGGCCGGTGGGTTGTCGTGCTCCCCGTCCTGCCCAGACCCGGAACTCCCCAGCGCAGCCTGGCCTGTGCCGAGCAGGGCTTGTGCCCATAAACTGGTGCGGGATAACCCCCCCTGGGATTTATCTTCCCCTTCTTGTTCCCGAGCTGATTTCCGTGCCCATATGGCAGCACTTCAGTGGGTTTGTGTGCCTGAGGTACAACTGTACTTATCTAAGAGAGTGTTAGGAGTGTGGATGTTGATGGTAACGAAGGGATGTCCAGAGGACAGGTCAGGATTGAGCTCATCCTGCTGGGTCATGAAAACCAACCCCAACCCAAACGGCTGGCCGAGCTGCAGCTCCGTGGGTCAGCAGCTTCACCAGGACATTGCTGTGGGTCAGGTCAAGGAAAGCTTTGCCCAGGAACTGGATGTCACTTGCTGCCAGACCTTAATGTTAGGGAGAAAATCCTGTCTCGGCAAAGACACGGACAAGCCAGAATCGCTCAGTTACAAGCAAACCTTTAATGAATTTGACCTCTTTTTAAAAGGTGTTTTTTCTTAGCTCCACAGCAGTTCGTCAACCACGGAGATGTTGGCAACCTGCGGCAGACTGCGATAGACCGAGTTCCAGAAGGTCACGTACCGGGTTTTCAGATTCTGCTTCACAGAGTTCTGGTTTATCTTATTGTTGATTTCCAGATAGTAAGTGGCCTCACTGGTGTAGGGTGGCCAGGTAACGGGCACCTCTGAATTCCCCTTATTGGGATCACTGGGAAAAAACAAGAAACAGAAGTTCAGTTTTATCAGAACAGCTTGTGGATGCAGCAAGATTTGTGGTGTTTGGCAGGGATCCCATCTGCTCAAGTGAGGCTTTAAGTGAGTCCAAAGAGAGAGTACGATATTGGGGCAAGTGACAGCAATCCTGCCTGCTAGGAGCAACTTGCCAACCTGCAGTCTCCTCCCTTGGTCCTCACTAGCATCAGCCTTAGCTGCAGACAGGGGCTTAACTCCTGTCTGAATAGCAGGATTAAAAAAATAGCATAATTAAGTTTAAGCAGAGTTCACAAGTTCTGAAAATGCTTCTGCTGTCCCCAGGGATTACCTGGATGAGAAGGACCCAGAGCAAATTCCACCACTGGGAGACATAGAGCCAGGCTCTATACAGAAGTATAGAAAGAGGACTCCTCACTTTTGGGAATTGCTCCTGAGACGTTGATAGTCAAAAGCAGGAGGTTGAAGTGCTAAAGCAAGCCCCAAATGTGGAATCAGAATCACTCACCCCGTCCTGGCAAAATTGGTCCAGTAAGCAATCATAGCTTTTGAGACAGTCCTGTGCTTGGGCAGGTAGCCCAGGGGGGTGGTGAAGGGTTTCCCAAACACGTACTGCAAGTCATCAGCATGGTCTGCCCCTACCCAGCTTGGGTAGACGGGCATTCGGGATGGCTGGGAGAACACGTAGCTGTATGTCTTGGCATTCCTAAATTCCTGGGGAAAGAAAATAGACTTGCTAAGGAGCTGCGAGTGGTGAGCAAAGGAGTGTGGATTCATAACCACACTCCAGACACCAGCGGAGCCAGAGATTCAGCCCTGGAAGATGGTCACATGCATCTAAGAGGTGCTCTCAGGAGAAAACATCCTTCTATCTGGTAATTTCTCCCATTTCTCATTCTCACTCTAACCCTCCTATCATCCAACTATCATGTCTTGTGACATCAAACATTGCCAGGATGAAGTCTGAAGTTTTTAAGAACCAAACCTTGTTTTAATAGAAATTTTAAACAAGTTCCTAGCATGACTTCCTTGCAGCATTAGAGAAATTGTGTTTGTATGATCCATGCGTAAGTGTATACTCAGTACCAAAAAGCTTGTCTCCTTCAAGTTCAACCCTCTTAACGTGTTCCCCAGCCCCCTGTGCTGGCAATGCAGCATTTCAGCCCCCAGGCAGGCTTTGGGCTCCTGCCAGGGCAGAGCTGCTCACCGGGCATTCTGCAGGTGCAGATTCAGTGCCCACTGCGTGGGAACCAGGAAGATGTAGTCAGTAATCAGGTCCACTACTGTCTTCTTCATGACCTCCTGGTCTGGTTTGTCTTCCCATGCTTGCGTGTAGAGATTGTATGTTGCGTTGGCTCCACGTTCGCCTCTGTCCACAGTAAGTCCTTTGATCAAATTATAGACCTCCTCCCTGAAAAGACAAGTAGTATCAACAAATTACAGACCGGCATCTTCAAGTGGGGCAGGGTTCATGGAAATGGATCCCAGCCCCCATTGACGTTCACTTCCAACCCTGTGGCTAGCAAAAGTTCGGTGGAATAAAAGCCAGTGATTTCATTCCAGGTCTTAGATGGCAGGTATGTTCTTCCCAGATTTCTCAGCAGAACAGCTTGGGGCCAAATTGGCCACAAGCTCCTTCTGTCCACAAAGAAGAGTCTTATGGGGCAGGCACCCAGCATGCCTGGCATGTACCTGCCAAGCCTACTGCTGGTGCTGAGTTCAGGAGCACTTTAAAGGTGCATGGGGAGGCTTCACCACTAGCTGGTCCTTTCTCTTGAAGGCTCTGGTCTTGGCGACATATGCCCTTGGCACCCTGGCTTGAAGTGAGATCCTGTTTTGAAAGTAGTGCCCTATCTACTCAGGTCTAAGTCCTTGGAGTTTGGGGGCTGCATTAAAGATAAGGTTACTCCTATTAAGGGTTTTAAGAGCATGCTTTACTTACGGAGTGATTTTCACAAGTGGGCGGTTGATAGCAGGTAAATCAATGCCAGCAAAGATGTGTCCATCCATGTTATTGACCCCAGCAATGTAGTCAATGTCAGCAGCATTGGCAAAGAGGTTCTCAGGCATGTCTGGGAGGAAGTCTCCATCGATGACTGGAGTGAGGGCAAGTGTGTGAACCAAGGGAGCTGCAGCAGGAGACAAAACCAGAGTCTGTCAGAAGCTGAGAAAACACAGAAGTGTGGCCTGGCATATCTGCTGACTCATGGAACTGTAGAAGGGATAGGCTGAGGTGAATGAGAGCTTGGGCAGTAACTTCAGCATGGGTAGGATGTCATCTAAGAGCAGGGTGACCACAGGATTAAGTTCAGTAAACCTCATGCTTGTAGGTGGAGAAGAGCAGGAGATCTACCAGCCAAGTACCAGCAGGTAACATCAAAAATTCCTCTCCTCCACCCAGTCCCTACCCAGCCAAAAGTAGGGAAGAGCAGGACTTCTCCTCCCCATCCTATCTGGCTGGCTCCAGCCAGTGCAGCTGCACAGCAGTGGCTTGGACACTCTCTTGTCCTGAGTACAGCTAAATACTGGGGCTATTTACTAGGAGCAGTAGGAGAGCAAGTGGAGGAGCGTCTTCTTGGGAATGAAATTCCAACAGGCAGTAAAAGCAGAAGCATTCCCTACCTGGTGTGAGAGTTCTACACTCCACCCAGCGACTCAAAGGAAAATAGCAGGGTTGTGCTCAATTATTTTTTTGTTTGTAAGCTGTGTTCTGGAATTGCTCTTGCTGCTTTCACAGAACAGAAAGCCCAAGCAGTTGTTTTGGAGCCAAGGCATGGCCCCTCCTTAGTTCCTCTGCCACCACTGCCATTGCACAATGAACAGTGTTCATTCAGCGTGATGTGCACCTGCCTATGGAAGGGCAACTGCGAGATCTGTCCTTATTGTCCCCTTTCTGAAGGACACAAGCAATGCTTCAACACTCCTGGAAATCATCTCAGTGTCCTGTCAAGAGCGTGGTGAGCCTTGTGTGGGTGGTGGACCACAGCACGGGCTGGGGGACTTACAGGGCAGATCAGTCAGCTGCAGGTGGTAGGCCAGTGTCAGGGCTTTGGGGTCAGTGATGCGCAGGCAGTTGGCCAAGATGGTGCTGTTGTCTGTGGGGCAGCCCACCTTTTTTCCAAGCTGCAGGAGGAGAGAGAGAGAGAGAAACCTCATTACCTTCCAAAGCCAGGCTTCATTGCTGGCACAGAAGCAGAGGAGTGGTTGGTTTTAATCTGAAAGCAGTGTGTATCCAAAGCTCTGTTTGGCAGCGTGGATCCTGTTGAATCCCTTGCTAGTGATGCTCTTTTCTAGAGAATCACTTTTTTTTTTTTCCATTCCTTCAGCAAAACTTGCACGTTACCTTTTTAGCCCAGGCGAGCGGTTCTTTCTGGATGGCCCAGCTGCAGAGACCGACGCCGCTCTGGCTGATGGCTCTCTTGAACAGTCCCTTGTTCTTTGGGGTTAACGTCTGTGGTGCAAAATAGAAACAAGGGGGTTTCAGGTACAAAATCCCGAAGAGACCATCACCTGCCAGACCATCACCTGATACCCTCACAGCTTGTGCACCAGGCCCAGGGAAGCTGCCAGCTCTTGTGCTATTTAACCATCTCAGCAGTTAAAGTTAAAAGGTGATATGGTGAGAAGAGGAGCAGAGTAGAGGGCACATGGCAAGTAAATGCTATTTCACCAGAGGTCCCAAAAGCAAGGACACATGCCTGCAGTGGTGGGACTGATTAAACTGAAGAAGAAGGAGGAGCTACAAAGCAAAGAGGCTGAACATTGCTGTCCCTGGACAGGAGAGGATGTTAATCAGGCAGTATGTGGAGGAAAGCGGTGGAGTGCCAAGGGGACCATCTCTCCCATTTACAGAGAAGTGGCTCTGGTGAGGTCCAACAAGGACAACATACCTGCAGGGAGACACTAACAGCACCGGCTGATTCCCCAAAGATGGTGATGTTTTCTGGGTCACCTCCAAAGGCCTTGATATTCCTCTTCACCCAGGCAATAGCCATGTGCTGGTCCTTCAGCCCATAGTTCCCTGAGCAGCAGAGAGCACCCACCATTGAGCAAGGGCACAGCAAAGCTGATAAGCTGGGGACCCATGACAGGGTCCCCTGAGGAGGAGGCAGTTACCGTACCTGGCAAGTTTGCGTCTCCAGTGCTGAGGAAGCCCAGGGGCCCCAGGCGGTAGTTGACGGTCACTACGATCACATTGCCCCGCACAGCAATCTCCTCGCCATCATAGAGGTAGTTATCAAGGAAGTTGGCTCCCTGGCTCCCTCCTACAAGGAAGGCGCCACCGTAGATCCAGACCATCACTGGCATGTTGGTAGAGACTGGGGGGTGAAGAAGAAAAACAGTGTGACCACAATATAGCTAGAAGGTGTTGTCCATCCATCCCCATACCCACTCGCTGAGCATTGCTCCACCTGGGCATGAACAGACATGATGCTCTGCAATAGCCTATGGCCAAGTCTATGCTCTGTAGAAGAGTTTGAAACTCCCAACAGGCTGCAGCTGAGGGACATTGGTTGACGTGGCTCCCTCCTAGCCCTCTGAAAATCAGTACTCCTGCAGTTGCCCACTATGGGAACGTAGCTGCTGAGAGATGCTCCAGAGCAAATTGTCCACAAAAGGCAACTGAGAATCCCCTCCCCAGGTCTCCACCAAGCACATACCCTGTTTCTTCTTTTGAGGGATCCAGATGTTCAGATAGAGACAGTCCTCGCTCCCACGCACATCAGTTTGTGTAAGCGTCATCTGCATGCAGCGATTTTTGAATTTGTTTGCCTGCAATGTTCCTGAGAGGAGAGAGGGAAGACAGCAGGTCCTAGTTAGAGGCATCAACTCCATCCTTTCGTGGCAAGCTGCCTGTCCATCCATCCTCTCCTCTGTGAGTTCAGTGCAGAGGCAGCAAAGTGTCCCTAGCCACTGTGATGGGTCTGAGGGAGTGACAAAGTGGCACCCTTTCCCATGTGAACTAGTTCTGGATAGCCAAGGCATGGGGAGGGGAGATGCAGGTGCCATGCTTTGGGTTTGTTACTTCATGTGGTTACTTGAGTTGCTTGGGTACACTTAGACACAGACTCTCATACCCACCATGAGACTAAGAGCTTTTTCTTTGTGCTGCTCTAGTAGATGAAAGCAGGCAACAACGTTTGGTTTGTCAATAACGGACTAAAGAGAGAGAAGCAAAAATAAAAGCCCAAACCAAAAGCATTCAAAAGCTGGATCTTACCATCCCAGCCAGGGTGAGGTTGGGGGTCTTCCAGAGTCTTTGGAGGGGCAGCAAAGGGGATTCCTCTGAAGATGTCGATGTAGTCCCCAAAGAGTCCCAGTTTTTTATTCTCACCTTCCACAAAACCGCCTTCGGTGTACACCACGCCCAGCTACATGTGGTATCATTGAGAAGAGAAAATCCATTCCACAGTCCTTCATGTCTCTGTCTTCTCATGTTGCCAGTATTCACACCTCACCCTGCCCAGTCCCCCAGATGGGCCCACTTGCAGCGCCCCTTCCTCAGCCATCCCTTTGGACCCTTGTGGAAAGCCCACACGTAGCTGCCGCTGGAGATGTGCCCATGGAGATGTCCTTCAGGCTGCCCTGCTGCAGGCAGCAGCAATTCCTCTGCACTTCCAAACATAAATAGCAGAGGGTGAGGACTTTCAGCCTTAAGGTGTAAACCAGGCCAGACCTGACACAGAATTGTGCAGGAACTCTTGGAAGAATATTGTGGAGAGCCTTTGCCATGTTTAGGGCAGGATAACACCCTGCCTTGGCTGTCACAGCTCTTTTTCATGGGCTCCAGACCAGACATAGCAAGAGTTTGCTCATTTAGACAGAAACAGGCAAAAATATCTTACAAAACCATAAGAAATGCTTTTGTACTTACAGATGCAGCCCATGCTGTGCCAAGGTAGGAGCACAAGGCAAAGCACAGGATCTCCCAGCGAGCCATGGTGAGTGCACACCTGAAGAGACAGTCCCCAAATGGAGGTGTACATATATATAGCTAGGAGTGAGGTGGTGTGTCAATGCCGTGACCCAGTCTTGGCTCTAAGATAAACCAATGGAGCCTCTATGCACTTGTCCTTCAGAAGGCTGAGGTCAAACCATGGCTGAGGTAGACTGGCGTCACTGTGTGAGAGCCCTGCAGATGTTGCTTTCATGGCTGGAGGTCAAACCTAAGGAAATATCTTAGTCTAACCAAACTCCAGAGAACATAAAAATATGCTGAAGGTTTGAGAAGCCTCACACAAGTGTGGGAGACTGAAATCCTCTGTGGCCAGCAGGACTAGGGCAGTGATCATTCCTCTGTGCTCAGCACTGGTGAGGCTGCACCTTGAGTACTGTGTTCAGTTTTGGGCCTCTCAGTGGCGTCTACTGAGACTTGTTATATCAGTCAGATTTCAGATTTGCCCGTCGTTATCCTCAGAAAAACAGACAATGTCTGTCCAGCAGCCAGTCTACTCTCCAAAAGGCTGGAGAGCTCCACAGAAGGCAAATTGCAAAATTCATTTTCAGAACATGGGCAACTCTAAGGAAGACACTTTCAGAGCTCTGGATGGCTTTTCAGATATGTGCTGCTCACTCACTCACTCTCCTGATGTGCTATTGTCATGCATTGACAAATTTTTATCCCATGCATCATTTCAAAGGGAGGTGCAGCTGTTCAGAACACCAAATATTCCTGTATCCCTGGCAGAATATGCCAGTACAGTCCTTCTTATTTGATAGATTAAAGAACAGAAAAAGCAAATATGTATTTTGCTAAGGGCATAAAGGAGAACTGATATCGAACTGGAGTGGAACCCAAAGGCCTGGATTCAGGTTCCTTGCCTAATTACACACACTTATATCTCACTCTTAACAAGGTTAAACAGGAAACACAATCACAAAACCTTCAGAGAAGCCAGCAGTAGTTAACAAGCATAATTTTTGATGAGGTCTTTCTCAGCTCTTCCTCCACCTGTTTATCCACAGGATTGGTGCACACTTTCTTCCAGGTCTGTATGGCAGCATCCAGGGGTTTAGTTGGGATTTCTTCATTGGTTTACCTTCGGCCCCACCTCCCTAGGGATTTTGGAATCACATACTAGTACCAGAAAAGTCTCTTGTGACACCACTGAGGAAAGAAAATTTAAATTTCTAAACCCTGCAAAGCTACATTCAGTTGCCTGATGACAGAGGTCCCCTGTACTATCTGATCAGGGAGCTGGTTACTGATCTGTATGAAATGTCTTTGCAGCACAAAAGGTTTCACCCTCTGCATTTGCTCCACTGGAATTACTGCAGCTCAGGAGGGTACAAGGACAAGGCAAGATGGAAATACAGTTATTAATTAAATCTAGAAATAAGATCTTTCTTTTTTTTTAAGGCCCAATGAAGGACTACAGTGAGAAAATGAAAGATGTTTCTTGTGGGAGATCTCACAGATTGTTCTTCTGGCAAAACCAGCCAGGGGCCAAGAGGGAACAGGTCTGGTGAGCACGGTCACCGGAACATACGGCATCGACTCCTGCACACTCTCCCCTGCGCTCCAGCCCACTGGAAGCAGGTGGAAAGCTGAGCTCACTGCATCCCATGCTGTGTGTAGTGTGCTGGGGGGGGCTGTCATCTTCACCAGATCACCAGGTCCCTGTACCTGGCAAGTCCTCATCAGGACTTTTGCTGAGGTTTCTGCTGCCAGGCAGTTTCTTAAGTGCGCCTGCGTCTGTTGTGCCAAATCAAGAGGAATAAAACAGAACAGGGCAGCAGCTTAAGCAGGTGGCAATCTCCATCCCATCTCCACCCCATGCAACCAACCTCACCCCGTTCCTGATCTCCCTATTTCCCATGGGTACCCCCAGGTACCACACACAGGCTGATTCCCACTCCCCACACCACCATGAAGTCCTTGAGTCAGGGTTGGTGGCACGTCCCTGTGTGTGTGTGTTAGTGTTACAGTTGCTTCTGTTTCTTCTGCTCATCCCAGCAGGGTGGCCAATGGGTGTGTTCATTCTGTGAGAGCTCCAGGACAGGGCAAAAGCAGAATTACCAGCCCCAAATAACAAGGAGCCATAAGCCAGCCTCCCTCTCAAAAAGTGGTGAGCCTGGCTCCAAAAATTGTGATTTAAAATAAAAATAACAGATTTGCTGGTTTCAGCCTGTAGGGCGCAGTAGTATTGCATTTTCAGCTTAAAAACTGTAATTCCCTCGGCTCTGCCACTCAGGATCTCAGAGCACACCTGATTATTGTTCGACTTGAGAGGAAACTCCCAAAGCTGTGAGGGCAGGTGGCAGCTCTGCACAGGGAAATGCTTTAAAAGGGGACAGCCCTGGCATTGTTAGCACAGCATTAACTCTCTGGGTGAGCCTGAGAGGGGGTCCTCTGGCTGGTGTTGTAGTTGCTTCTTTTGCTCTTCCTGGGGAAGAGCAGGCACTGTGAGTATATACACCAAAACCCTGCTCCCTCGGACAGGAGGTGAGGAGGTTTTGTGAGCTGTAAGCTGATGGGGTGAAGACATAAATATCTATGGAGAACATACAAACCCATTTCAAGGTAAGTCAGTCCTGCTTGGTCATGTTTTAGTGTCAAAGCATTGATCTCTGCTGGTTAGTAAGGCAAATCAGGCAGAGTGTGAAAGCAATGTGAGACTAAAATCACCTTCAGTTTATCCATCCACAATACCTGCACACACAGTTCCTGAGCTCCTCTTCCTCCTGTGCTTATTTTTTTGTGTTGCATTTAGTCTAGTGGAAGGCTGTATCTCAGCCTCATAGATATTGGGGCCCACTGACCTGAGAGGTTCCACAAATGTGATGTGAGGTTTCCACGAATTGCAAACACTTTTATTTTCATGAGGGTTTAATGGCACTCTTGGAAGAGTGGGCTCTGACTGAAAGGGGAAATATTACATCTCATAGCTGAGGTCTGGCTGAAGTTTCTTCTTTATTTTCTGGTCTATAGACCATGTCCCATGAGTTGTTAAGCTAATACTATGTGCCACCTCAGGAGTGGTTGCAGCAGGAAACAAAATGTTTATGGAAAAAGGCTGTAATATACAAATGTGGTACAGTGGCCAAAACTGTCAGTAGTTAAAGCGTTATTTCTAACTGCCCTGCCATGTCTTAGATACCAAGTGACTTGTAGAACTTACTTTTCAGGAACAATGAAAAGATGCAGGGCAGGAACAACCACAGGCTCCAGTATAGGTTGGGGAATGATCTA
>NW_010286760.1:0-1474 GCF_000700745.2 Antrostomus carolinensis
TCCTTCCCCTGTACTCAGCATTGATGAGGCCGCAACTTGAATACTGTGTCCAGTTTTTCGCCCCTCTTTACAAGAAGAACATTGAGGCACTCAAGCGTGTCCAGAGAAGGGCAACAAAGCTGGTGAAGGGGCTGGAGAAAAAGCCTTATGAGGAGCAGCTGAGGGAACTGGGGTTGTTTAGTCTGGAGAAGAGAAGGCTGAGGGGAGACCTTATCACTGTCTACAGCTACCTGAAAGGAGGTAGTAGCAAGGCAGGTGTGTGTCTTTTCTCCTAGGTAACGTGATAGAACAAGAGGCCATGGCCTTAAGTTGTGCTAAGGGAGGTACAGAGTGGATGTCAGGAAAAATCTCTTCACGGAAGGTGTTCTCAGGCACTGGAATGGGCTGCCTAGGGAGGTGGTTGAGTCATCATCCCTGGACATGTTTACAAGACAGGTAGATGGGGTGCTCAGAGATATGGTTTAGTAGTGGATAGGTACGGTTGGACTCGATGATCTGAAAAGTCTTTCCAAACAGGTCATTCTATGATTCTATGATTTAATCTATCTTCTGGGTTGCCAGCAATGAAGACAAAGCCAAACTTGGAGGTTTGTTTTCGAAGAACAAAGTGCAGTGCATACAACCTGGGACACAGGATTTTTTTCCTTTACCTTGAGAGTGGGAAGCTCCATCCTGGGGTCTACTCAAAATGCAACTGTTGTGCAACCTGTACAACTAGACCCACTGTGAGTAGGAAATAGGATTAAATGAGTAAAGGAGGTTCCCTTACAATTTCCAGAGTTCTGTAATTCCTAATAAATAGTTAAAATATGAGAAAGTTACAATCATTTACCTGAATCAAGTGGTGGAACTGCATATTTAAATATTCTTTAACATCTGAAAATGTTCTCTTTATTAATATATTAAAACTTTCTTTTGGTAATAGCGCGTCATTAATTGTATTACAACATAACTTTCCAGTGTAACAGAAGAGTGACATTTCCGTGTGATGGAACAGTAATTAAAACATTTGTTTTTCTAGTTAAAGAATCTGGGAGTCACTGTAATGACTCTGACAAAATGTCTGTCTAGCTCTGTGCTGTCATGCTGAAAGTAGTAAATAACAAGAACATGAGAACAGGACAAGTGCTTGCTGGAGGCTGGTAGGGTATCATCAGTTGATTCAGAAGCACTGTCTTAGAAGCTTTTCTTACATGTGTTCAGTCACTTTCTGAACTTATGGAAAATTTTAGCATTCACAGTTTCTTTGGGTGAGAAGCTCACAACTTAGTGCACATTGCCTCCTTTTGACTGTTTTGGACACACTTTCTGAAATTTCACTTAATGGCCTCTAGTTTAGTACTCGAAGAGACAGGGAATTATTTGCCTTTCCCATAGCATGTGAGGTTTTACAGATCTCTTTTTTTTATCTTCCATATCAGTAGTCTTTGCTCCAGGATAAGGTGTTCTAGTCTGTTCTTCATATATATATATA
>NW_010286761.1:0-531 GCF_000700745.2 Antrostomus carolinensis
ATCATTTTACCCCCCACTCCCCTCCATTTTTAACCAAAAAAAGCCATTTTCACCCCCATTTTTAACCAAAAAGGCCATTTTCATCCAAAAAACACCCAAAAATCTTCATTTTACCCCATTTTTAACCAAAAAGGCCATTTTCATCCAAAAAACACCCAAAAATCTTCATTTTACCCCATTTTTAACCAAAAAGGCCATTTTCATCCAAAAAACACCCAAAAATCTTCATTTTACCCCATTTTTAACCAAAAAGGCCATTTTCATCCAAAAAACACCCAAAAATCTTCATTTTACCCCATTTTTAACCAAAAAGGCCATTTTCATCCAAAAAACACCCAAAAATCTTCATTTTACCCCATTTTTAACCAAAAAGGCCATTTTCATCCAAAAAACACCCAAAAATCTTCATTTTACCCCATTTTTTAACCCAAAAACCCCATTTTCACACATTTTTTAACAAAAAATGACATTTTTCTACTAAAAAAAGCTATTTTCACTTTTTTTTAACCAAAAAAAGCCATTTTCACTCAT
>NW_010286762.1:0-1201 GCF_000700745.2 Antrostomus carolinensis
ACAGGAAATCCAGCTGAGCTTTAACACAAACCTATTTGGAGGCCGGTTCTAGTCGCACGAGCTCTGTGGCAAATCAAGTGCTGGTACATCACTGCCTGCTTAAATCGATACCCCTTGAGCCTTTCTGTGTGCCATTGAGAGCAAACTGGTGGGTTACTCTCATTTCAGGTGCTTTTCAGGGTGATACAATCCAAGCAACAAGGTCTACAGTGTGGTGGCGAGCAGGGACTACTGGGACCTTGAGCTGCACTTACAGCTCCAACGCCTCCTATATTTACGTGGCCTGGTACCGGCAGCGTCCTGGTGGACCCCTGCAGTACTTGCTGCAGAGCAAGGGCCGGGGAGGCTCCTACAGCCACACAGCCCCTTTAGCCCACAAGAGGTTTTCCTGCCAGGCTGACAAGAGCTCTGGGAGCCTGTTCATCACTGGGCTGGAGCTGGGGGACAGTGCGCTCTATTACTGCACCCTGCAGGGACCACAGTGAGAGACACTTGGGGCATGCCTGAACAACACCACGTTCTTCCTCTCCTGCTCTTCTCTCCCGCGTGTTCACAGAAGTAACAGCTCATCTCCGGGGCAAGTCAGAAGTCACAGCTCATCTCAGGGGCAAGTCAGTGAGCCGGCTTTGCCTGAGGTCAGAGAGAGGAGTATCTCGTCCTGCTGGGGTGTAACACCCTGTGTATGGTGTCATTGTCCATCCTGGCTGATGGGACAGGGTCAGAGGAGGAGTTGGAGGTTTCTGTACAGGAACTTTGCACAGTTTGTCACGCTTTTCATGCATTGCATACATTGAGGCCTCCTCCTAACTACGTTGTGTCATAGACCCCAACACGTTTTCTGATGGGCTTAGCTTTATCCTGTAGCAAATCTGCTGTTGAGCTGGCAGGAGGAGACTCTGTCAGGTGTGAGACAGTCCATGTCTTCATCACAGAGGCCATCCCTGCAGCACCCTGCTACCAAAACCTTGCAATGGACACCCAATACATGGGTGTCACAGGCCATCTCTACGCTGAGACAGTGTTACAGTTTAAAACCTGCCAGCAACTAAGCGCCTCCAGGGGCGCTTCTCCTGCCCCGAAGGGACCGCAGCAGCGGGGGGCCGGGCCCGTTGTTTTGGGGGCGGGCAGCGGAGTGGGCGCTGGGCCAAGGCGGGCAGGAGCGCGTCCGAGCGCGGTTTCTGTCCGGCTCCCACCGGTCCTT
>NW_010286763.1:0-6544 GCF_000700745.2 Antrostomus carolinensis
TATATTTATATCTATATATATTTACAACTCTGCCATAGATTCCTTCACCTTTGGTTAAAAAAGTTAAAGCCCTCTCTTTAATAGCATACTTTCTCTTTAAAAGAACACACATTTTGCATACAAAAGAAAAAATCTGTTCCCATAAGTCAACATTACATTCCTCATCTTCAAACGGCAAAGGCTGTGAAGGTTAGACTCCAGAGTTTATCAACACTCCACTGCACAGACATTTAAAATGACTATTTATTTTTTATGTTTTATATACAGTAAGATCTGAATAATTTCATTTTTTTTTCTTTTTGCTTCACATAACTGGGAAAAATAAAACCCGTGTATTTGTAATTTCTTTTTTTTTAATTTCTAATGTTTTTCCACCTATCTGCACTATGGGTTTAGAGGCACTCCATCACGTGATGAATTTTTTTTTCTTTTTTTTTTTTTCTTTTTTTTCTTTTAAAGTATTTTAAGTATCCTTTGGACAGCTTCTCCCCCGAGAAGATGACTTCCTCCTCCTGGGAAATCCTCTGCCTTCAGCAGGCCTTGGGGAGCTCTGGAGGCACCTCGCTCGCAGAGATGCGGTACTGCACCTTGGTGTTGGTGATGGCCCCGTGCTTCTGCCGGAGGTGAAGCCGCAGCTGGCTTTTGTGGCGGAAATGCAGGTTGCACTTCTCACACTGTGGGGTTAGAGGCAAAGGCAGAGGGTGTGAAATATGACGGGAGGGGACACAACCTTCTCTTCAGGGCGGGGGTCCCACAGCAAACCCCTGTCCTCCGCCAGATACCCCAGGATGTTGTGCCCATTATACTGGTGGACAAGGCAAAAAAAAGTGGGGACATGGTGGGAGAAGCAGCACCCAGGGGAACCACATCCCAAGCTTCCAGAAGCACATTTTGGTTTATAGGATGTACAAAGGCCGAGGGCCCTGAGGAGGGGACCCTGGCTCTGACAGACATGGTGCCGAGCTCCTTATCTAGATGCTCAAACCAGCTACGGGGTTATTTCAGGAGCTGCTTTTGACCCCTGCCAGGCTGGATGGCTCCAGAGGGATGTCTGGACAATAACCTCTGCTCCAATCCCCTCTCTAGCAGATGGGAAAGCCAGAAAAGCCTCAAAGAGCTGTGAGCCCCCAGGGCTGCAAGAAAGGCAGGGCAGGCTGCTCGCTCAGCGTGGGTGCCAGCAGCACCAGGGACCCCAGGCCAGGCTGCCTGCTCCTTTCCCCCCTCCCTGCACACAGCGGGCCGCTGTAATTTAAGCCACAGCTATTTGGAGAAGTGTGACCTTCTTCCAGATGGAGTGGAAGAAAGGAAGAGTAGCTAAGATGTACCCAGCCCGGGCTGCATGTCAAGTGTTTCCAACGCAGCCGCTCACGACAAAATATTGTGTCAGCATCGGCTAATGCACTAGAGGGGGACAGGGCATGAGGAGCAGGGATGTGACCTCAGTGTGGTGCCTCATGAGGCTGGTGAAGGGCATTGAGGTGCTTCAACCAGCCCATGTGAATGCTCCAGTGTCTTCCCAGCCCCCCAGGTTTGGCAGCATCCTCCCTCAGCCCCAGCTGAGAGCCACTACAAAAAAAAGAAAAGCAGAGTCACTCACATGATACGGTTTCTCTCCTGTGTGGATTCGAAGGTGACTTTTGAGTGTCTGCAGGTGCCGGAAGCGTGTGCCACAGATCTCGCAGGGGTATGGCTTCTCCCCAGTGTGAATGAGCACATGAGCACGGAGATGAGCCACCTAGAGAGAGCAGTTCTGGGTGAGAACAGCCCCAGGGGCGAGAGCATCCCAGCAGGAGCAAGGACATCCCTGTGGGAGTAAGGATATCCCACCAGGAGTGGGGTTCTGCACAGCCATCTTTTTTTGGTCTAGTGGTTTCCAGCTGGGAGTCAGGGCCACGTGTCTCTGAGGTCTGGTATCTCCAGTCCTTAACAGCAAATGGAGGAGAGGAGCTAAAACCAGCAGTCAAGCTTCCTGCTAAGCCAAACTGGCCCACACAAACCTTGAGACCCCTATTTATCCCACAACACCATGGGAAGAGCTGCCCAAGGCAGTGAGTGTGGCCCATCAGCTTCCTCCCTGCCATGAAGCGTCACTGGTCTCAGGTATAAGGTCAGGCCATGTCCCACCTCCCCAGGCACCACAGGTCCCAGAGGCCATACGCACCTGGACAAATCTGGCCCCGCAGGTCTCACACTTGTAGGGTTTCTCTCCGGAGTGGATGCGTGTGTGGGTTTTCAGGTTGGCCGGCCGGTTGAACTGCGCTCCACAGATGTTGCAGCGGTACGGCTTTTCTCCTGCAGAGCCCAAAAGAAAGGGTGAGGGAATAAGTACTGGTGTGCTCAGTCCTTGTGATTCATGGTGCTCCCCAAAGTTAAGTCCTTTCAGGTGCCAGACCCCATGGCATGAAGCACTAGCCCTGACTCTGTCCCTTTTGGAGATGGCTGTGGACAAGCAGCATTGGACAGGACAGCTCGGGGTGTCCCCAGAGCAGGGTGAGCTCAGGAGGTACCCAGGCACCATGGGTACCTTTTCTTTTTCCGGTTGGGAGCTGCAGCCTTCAGGGCAAGACAGAAAGTCAGGCAGCTCTGCCAGCGAGGATTAACAGCATCACTGCTCCTGGCCCCGTGACAGTGGCTGGCACCCTCTGTCTCCCTACAGCCATGATAAGCCATGCAGGGCCACTTGGCTCCCTTCAGGCTCCTCGTGGTCCCCAGCACATCCTGCCTTGGCTGTTCATCACCTCTTTAGAGGAGCGAGGAGAGCTGATAGAGTGGAAAGCCAAGGCATGCCCAGTGACCCAGCTCCCAAGCCATTATTCAACTACAATCACCGCTGCTGGCCCTGGATGACCTTCTCACAGTGATGGGGGGAGCTGCAAAAAGGTTTTAACTGGTTTCTTTGGGATGGTTGAAGATGGGCTCAAAGGGGAGCAGGAAACAGCCATCATCTACCCCTTCCTGCCTTTTTCTTTTGTTTCCAGGTGTTGATGCCATGCGCTCTTGAGCCCTGCCCTGGCACTTGTGTTGTCTCCTTCACCTGCACAGCCCTCCTGGAGCTCAGCTGGGGCTGATGGACTTTATGCCTAATACAGTGCAGCAGCACTGATTTGTCAGCACAGACTTCCCTCCCCCAGCCACTGAACGGGGTTGTTGACATGCTAAGCATTAATAAAAGCATGAGAAAAAATCCCCAGGTTTGTCAGCAAATGACTAAACCCTTAATATCCCCTTCCTTTCTCAGCTTTCATTGTGCTGAATCACAGAATCCATCTGTTCACAGATTTTCCCATCAGCAGAGTTTCTGCCAGGCTAGATACAATCTGGATTTCTAGGATGTAGGGGAAAAAAAATTGCAGACTTTTTGTTAAATAATAAAAAAATATATATATTTTTTTTTTAAAAAGTCTACCATAAAGTAACCTGGAGGGCACGCATCTGATCCCAGCCATGAATTTTGCAAGCTGCCTTTAGAAATGGCAGTGCCCAGCGCTTTACAGCGAAGAAGCTTGAGCTGCAGCCCCACTGCGAGGCCAGGCAGCATCTCCCCTGTTCCCAGGTTTGGTGCTCTGCCCAAGGGCTCCCTGGCAGCGCCAATAAAAGCACCTTGTCCCAGTCAGGGACAGCAGGTGACACAGAGCTGGGGACACTCTGTCTGGGACAAACCCAGCCATGTTTATGGCTCACATGCCCAGCAACCCTCAGCCCCAGTAAGTTGCCCCGTGGCCAACACCGTACCTGTGTGGACAGTTTTGTGGCTGGCAAGGTTCCCCTTGTAGCGGAAGGAGGCCTGGCAGCGGTCACACTTGTAGGGCTTGTCACTGTGGACTTGCAGAGAGTGTCTCTTGAGAGAGGCCTCCTCGGAGAACCGGCAGTCGCATTCATTGCAGAAGAAGGCTCCATTCTCTGGGAGGGCAGAGAAGAGAGCCGTGAGATGGGCAAGGCGTAGGCCAGCTCCTCGATGGGCCACAGAAGGGGGTTGGAGTGGTGGAGAGGGGAAGCCAGAGCAAGTGTTGGAACTCTTAAATGCTGCAGGTAGGTTTGACCATCACCACAGTGAGGTTCCCTCGGTGGATCTGTGCCCATACCACAGGTGACAATTCTGCATTCCCCCTCCCTGAGCTGCAGGCAGATCTGTGCACAGATACTTGTCTCTGGGCTTGTAGAGTTTTGCAACAAGATTGCAAGCCTCATTATCTGCATTTCTCCAGATGTGCGCATTGGGCTCCCTGATAATGAAGATATCATGACAGATGCATGAGCCATACCATCTTGCCCAATCTCCATTAGGGTCATTACATCTGCCAAGCTTGTGCTCCCGTGGTTCTGGTGGGGTGGGGTGCACTTTGTTTCCTGTCCTTAGCTGCCAAGTTTGCAGCAGGTGACTAATTCCCTGTACAAAGTTATCTGGACAGTGCTGGGGAAAGGGAGGAAGGAAGCAATTCCCGTGTGTGTGTGTGTCCCTCACATGCATGCACACAGCTGGTCAGCCAGTTAAGAGGGGACTGTAAAGCACCTTGGGATCCACCAGCATCAGAGACAGGTCTGACTGCCCGTTTGGACACAGGGCACAAGTTGGACAGGTCCCCAGACTGCACAGCCCCCTTGCCTGCTGGCTGAAAAAGGTGACCAGGGATGCAAGACTCACCACAGCTGGAGTCAGAGTATTCAGACTGGGTTTCCCCCATCTCCTCTCCAAAGTTTGAGCCAGGGGTATGAAGGCACATCTCAGCATGTTGTGGGGACTGGCAGCCACAGGAGCTGCACTTCGACGAATGCATGTACAGCGGGGACTGCCCTTCGCTGCTCCGAGGGGACCCATCCCGGGACCTGTGGAAGGACAGCAACACACACAGCTGTGAGAAGGCTCTTGCTGTGCTTGAGCTACTGAGCCCTTGTTTCCACCCTTCCACACACAAGGGACGGCCATGTTTTACGGGGATGCTTTTCTGATGAGACGCACAGCATAGCCCTGATCAACAACAGGTCCCTGAGCCTCAATCCTTCAGGTGCCCATCACCAAATGACCTCATACTCTCTAGGAACATCCAGGTCCAGAGGCTAGTGTGCTGTTCCCTGGTAGTCTGGCCTTTTCAACGCTTATAGCCAAACAACAGCTCGAGGCACAGAGAGTCTGGTGAAAATCAGGTCAGGCAAATCCAGGCTCCAGAAACCACCCAGAGCTGCCAAAGTGAGCCAGGGATTCCTGACCCGATGCTCTCAATTCCATCGCCAGGCCAGGCTAGCACCACTAAGGTGGGGACAGCTGGCACCCAACCGATGTCACTGGCGGTGCTCCACCAAATGCAGAGGCCTCTACCTGCTCATGGTTGGACTCCCCAGCCCAGTGCCACAGCTATTTCACACACTTCCAAACCCTCACCAACACCACAGGTGGTCCTGTCTCTCATGGTGGGGGAGGAAATCTTCTTACCTGTTAACAATATTATTGAGTCTGCTTGCTTGTGGGATAGTAGAGTCTTCTCCATTCGCACTCATCTTAGTGGGGGATTGCACGTTGAGATGCTCCGGCTCCATGGACTGCTGGCAAGTGGACATGGGCATGTAGGTGCGAGGAGAGAGTGTTGCCATCTCATTCTGCTCAGCACTGTCTTGCTTGGTGCTCTGATTGAGAGAGTTGAGGACAATGAACTTGTACTTCTTCCAGTTGCAGGCTTTGGGGTCTGTGGGGCTCTTGGTGAAGAGGGAGCTGGAGCTCTGACTGATACGGGCGTTCTTGCTGCTGCTGGACTCGGTTGGCGAGTTGGGCTGACAGTCTGACTTCTGGGGGCTCTGGGGGCTGATGAGTCCCTTGCGGTCCAGGGGGGTGTTGGTGGGCTCAAAGTGTTGGCTGATCTCATCCTCTGAAGAGGTCCTCTCCTCCTCTTTGGCCACTTTGTCACAAGGGAAATAGGGATTGTTCCGGATCGAAGGGACAACAGGTTTGGGGCCAGAGGCTACGCTGTAGTGCATGTCACTCCTGGCTTCTTCAGCAGCACCTTCTTTTGGAGCATAGATGGTAGTGTGGCACATGTTGGCCGAGATGTCGGTAATGGTTCTCATGTACTCGGTGGGGATTGTCCTGGAGCTGTCACATGGCAGGATCCTCTCCTTGGGGAAGGCACCTGCCCTCGAGAGTTCGGAGAGAGGCATCCTCATCTCCCGCAGCTCATCATCCACAAGGAAGCTATTTAGAGGGAGAGGGCTGTATTCATGGTAGGAAATGGGGGATCCAGACAAACTGTTGATCAAGCCAGGTGCAAAGGCCCTCCCATTGCAGAGGGACCCATTTTGGAGAGGCAGGCCGTTCTCTGAGACATCTCTGCTCCGATAAGCCATCACCTCTGGGTGGCCCAGCATCCGTCCAGCCAAAAACTCTTCCCTTGGGGCCTTCACAGCAGACACCATCTCCGCTTCACTGGAACCAGGCAAAAAGGAGGGAGATGCAGTCATTTTCAGCCCAAAACGATAAATTTTTAGATACTTTGTCAGTTCTCCCCCATTCCCACCCAAACACACCATCCCAGGCTCTCCAAAGTTCACCCACGAC
>NW_010286763.1:6573-11084 GCF_000700745.2 Antrostomus carolinensis
CAGGTATCAACCACGTGCTCCATCTGCAGGTACAGCGCTGTGGCCATCACGGCCATGATATTGTTCTCCCTCAAGTTCAGGCGGGATGTATACATGAAGTCCAAGAGGATGCAAAACCCCTCAGGGTTAATTTCAGGGTGCAGGTTGATGACATTCAAGTTGCACTTGAGCTGGTCAGTGAAGATGCTGTAGAAGAGGCCACTGCAGAGAGGAGACAGGAGATAAGACAAGTGTTATGAAAATCGAGAGGAAGAAAGGAACATTTGTTTGAAATGTCTTTGCACAGAGGGGTTTGTGAATGGGAAGGGAGGAGGAGCAATTACAGAATTCCCTGAGCTTCCCCCTTATTATCAAGCTTGGTTTCTCAGCTTAGTAAGCGTCTTCTGCACTGCACTTTTCCCAACTGGAACAGCCTGCTTTTAGATCTCACCTGCTCAACAACTCCCCACTGCCTCCATTTAGAAATTCCCCTGCTTTTTTTTTGGTTGTTGTTGTTCTTACCACCACCCCCTTCCCACTGTGACTCATTTCTTTCGGAAGCCTCTTGGGGCATCCATGCTCACTCTTTAACCAAGGAGGGGAAAAAAAAAAGGAAATGTTGGCAAAACATTTTTCAGATGTCTTAACAGTCAAACCTTGGCTTTTTCAAATCTTTATACCTTGTCAGCAGGAGACCCTGGAAGGCATCTGCTGTAATTCAACTGGGCAATGGTGGGATATTAATTAGCATTCATTAGGAAGCAATTCCAGCAATCCTAGGAGCTGGAAAGGGTCTTCAGACCCCACCAGGCTTGAAAAAAAATTAACAAAGGTGGGTGCAACCAGCAGCCTGGGAGTCAGAAAGGAATAGTTCTAAAAATAGCAGCGGCAGGGGACACTGCAGTCACAGAGAACTCGCTCACCCCCGCGAGCATCCTGTCCTCCCTCCCCTCTCCTGTCCCTGCAGAGCGTTTGTGTTTTGCCCTCAGGGATGTGCCTCACATCTGTTGTGCTCCTGCTTGTCTCCATGGGCTTCATGTGAGCAGATGTGGGCACGCAAGGAAGAGAAAGGTGTGGGTATCGCACTGGAGGCGAAAGGTCTCAGCTCTAATCTCACTGCAGGTACAAACCTCTTGGTAGCTCCTTTCAGTTCTGCTTCTCTGCCTCTGTTTCCCTGTCTGTAAACCCCATGAGCCACCCCAGGGCTACATCAGTGTTGCTGGCGGCCAAAGGCAGAGGGAGCAAGGAAGGGAGGCAGGGAGGGGACCCTGCTCTCACCTGCAGGCCATCAGGACTGTTTTGTGGGCTCTGAACTGCTCTCGGTTCACGATGATGACGACATCGGTCAGAATATCCCGGCTTCTCAGGCGGTTGAGATTGAGGAGGACATCGCTTGCATGGCGGGTGAACTGGATGCAGCTGTCTGCTGGCGAGGCCATCTTGAGTCTGTTGGAAACAGAAGCAGGAGGAGGATGGGAATGGAGAAGTGGTCAGGTGAGTACCCTAAACCCAGCGAAGAGACAGCTGCTGCTCTGGGATGTGCTCAGCTACCGCTGGTAGGGACAGCACCAGCTCCTCAGTCTCAAGACAAACAGTGCTGCACCATGTCAATCTCCTGCCAGGCTGCCCAGTGAGGTCTCTTGGCCAGCAGCAAGACCTGGCACGTCTCAGTCCCACCCAGCAAGCTGGCGGGCAAAGGTGACCTGTCCCTCCTGAGGATTAGCTAACCGTCTCCTCTTTCTCCCTGCCTCACCCATAGCAGCTCCACCCCAGCCCACTCCTCTCACCACCACCTGAGTTCATCTCCATGAATCTCCCAACACAGCTTCCCAACCTCCAGATCTTCCTCAGGAGCCATCCCCCAGATCCATCTGCTAGCTGGCTGCAAATCCAGACATGGGAATCAAAGCAATCCTTGAAGGTCCAAGCTGAGGACTTAAACATCTGGAAAATCCAGCCCAGAGTGGAGCACCCTCACCCTCACAGAAAACGACTTTCCTGCTCCCAAGTGGTGGCGAAGACCTGGAGAAGACCTGTCCACAGTTTCCCAATTAATCGGTAGAGGGAGTGAGGAGCAGAACCCATCTAACCTGCTGGGCTGCTACCCACACCACAGTCCAGTCTCTCCCAGTAAGCAAGGCTTGGGGTTAGTTGAGGAACATGAAGCCTTCCCCCTAACACAACACCCGCTGACCCATCTCAGGGATGCCCTCCCAACCAGCGCCCAGGAGAGCCCACATCTCCCTGTGCCTGAAGTTTGGGCTGGAACCTGCATCTTCAGCATCAAATTTCTCCACGATCAACCCCTTCCCACAACCCTGACTCCTCCTCCTCCTTCCCCAGCAGCATATGAACATACAGTATTTTCTACAGAGCAGCTGCTCTCCTGAAAACAAATTCCAGCTGGGTCTAATGAAACATTTCATTCAACATGGTAAAGGGAAGGCAGGGGGTTAGAAGGGGAAGCACAAAATTTAAATTTACATACCCAATGCCTCAATTCACAGTCCAAAAGTTTCTTTCAAACCTACAAATAAAGCACAAGAAAACAAACGCCACATTAGCCAGTAATTATGAATTGGCCGTGGCAGGACACAAGCCTGCCTTTTCGCTCGAGTATCAGTTGGATAAAAGCTAGAGATAACAAACCTTCTACTCTCCAGTAAGGTTAACATTTGTTTCTTCCGGTACAGTACGTACTTATCACAACTACAGGCTTTGAGAATCCAATCATAGCTTCTTCCACACCCTCTAGCCCAAACCATGGGCGTATGCCAAGGAGATTTTCATTTCCATGACTCAGGAACTTAAAGGCAGGTGGGGAAGGGAAGTCAAGCGAGAATTTTCTCACCACTTCTTTTGGAGCTAACTCTTCCCCTGCCAAGATCAAATTCCCGGCCAGTGCCACATCCAAGACCAATGCCATATTCCCAGCACCTTGTTAACAGGTATGACTTACACACAAACATCTGCTGACGCTCTGCTCAGAAACCTGGAAAGAGCCTGAAGCCAGTCCTCCAAAACAGCTAGCCCTTCTCAGAATACCCACACGCTCCAGACACTGGTGAAAACACCCTGGGACGGGACTGCCAGACAGACTTGTGAGGATATGGGCGTCAAGTACCAAAGTGACTTGGCCAGGATCACAGAGGAAACCAGTGGCGGAGACGGATGAGGACCCAGAATAAATGCCTTCCTCTGGCTGCTGGAAAAGACTTCCCCCAAGCTGCAAGCTTTGTCTCCAGCCACTGGCTTCATGGGCAACACAGATGGGACAGCATGGCAAGGGAACTCAGGAGTTAACTGCCTTCCAGAATTCACACCGTTACTCCCAAATTTACGTAAAATCAACAAAGACAATTGACCTGGCACCAACGCAGGAAGAAGGTCCTCAGAAAGCTGCCCCAGCAGGGAGAAGCACAATAAATAAGTGAACCAACAAACCTCAAGACCTTCATCACACTATTTTGAGGGCCAACCCCCAAAAACTGGATGGAGGCAGTAAGACTGCCAGCACTGGCAGAGAGCCCATCCAGCCCCGTGAGGACAAGCATCTCCTTCCCTTGCGGAAGATGTGCACATCTGGAGCCCAAGCTCCGCTCACATTCCTGGAGACACCAGTGTGGGATGAAGAGGTGAGATCTAAGGCAAAGTAACACACACAAAACCCAGGGGGGTGTCTTATAGCCCTATTCCAGTCATCAAACGCAAAACTTCAGAGCTGCTCTGAGCCTGGCGAGCTTAAAACTTTACGCACACACACAAAGTGACTCATTTCCCAAATACTGCAGACTCTGACCTTTCTGTACACGCTTGCTGCCAGCCGCTCGCTACCACCAATCGCAAGCCAAGGGACTCGTGGTGCTCTGCAAGGATCTGTGCATCCATAGGAACAGACGTATGCATTTGGGGCAGCCGGCTGGCATCCTGACCTCGGCCGCACCAGCAGATGCGTCCCACCGGGGACTCACCCTGGTGTCACAGACATGGGGAGGTGACCCATCCATAAACCAACAAAGCTACGAACTCTGTGCCTGTAATCGCAAGCCAAGGGACTCGTGGTGCTCTGCAAGGATCTGTGCATCCATAGGAACAGACGTATGCATTTGGGGCAGCCGGCTGGCATCCTGACCTCGGCCGCACCAGCAGATGCGTCCCACCGGGGACTCACCCTGGTGTCACAGACATGGGGAGGTGACCCATCCATAAACCAACAAAGCTACGAACTCTGTGCCTGTCAGCGAGCATCACGTGAGAAGCTGCTGCTGTCGCCAAATTCCCTCACCCACAGCCAGGCCACAGCGCTGCCCGGCCAGGGGGACACCAGCTCCTCTCCCAGAGCCAGACCCCTGCACAGCCCCCTCCTGAATGATCCCTCCCAGCACCATGCTGCTGCAATGCCCCTGGCCCTGGGAGCCGGGCAGGTGCATCCCAAGCAGCTCCCGCTGCAGGATGTGGGCAACGAAAGGGAAAGGGACCTTCCTTCCCCTCGATGTGCTGAGCTGGGTTAACCCTGCCCTGCCCAACCTCTG
>NW_010286763.1:11123-11342 GCF_000700745.2 Antrostomus carolinensis
CGCAGCACCAGCATGGGAAGATGCTCCACCAGAGAAGGGGACAGTGATGAGGAGCAGAAACCAGTGATGGGGAGCAGAGAAGACCACCACAGTCAAGCATGGCCTTCTCCATACCCTCCCTGCAAAGCCCATGAGGCTCCCCCAGGCTCAGCTGAGGTCAGAGCATCGCCCCAAGCCCCCCTCCTCCAGCCTTCCTGCCCAGTACCTTGCAGGTGTGGG
>NW_010286764.1:0-8534 GCF_000700745.2 Antrostomus carolinensis
GGTGAGCGTGGGGAGGGGTCAGTGCTTCAGCGGGGCCAGGCTGCCGCCCGGGGCCAGGGGCGAGCGGCCATCCAGGGGTCACCGGGTGCCTCTTTAACCGGAGGCTGGAAAGCCTGGTTCCGTAGGGGCTGCTGGGGAGGAGCGTTACCGTTCGGTTACCGGGGGGAACTGGTGCTTGTGTTCCAGGCGCCAGGCTGAGGTTCCTCCCCGGTGGCTTTTGTGGGGTGGGAGATGTTACCTCTGTGTGCGTTGCCATCTCTTCCGCAGCTTTTGAGCTTGAAGTCTCCTGCCGTTGTGTCTCATGGTGCCCAAGTTTGCATTGGTGAACGTGCCTGTAATCGTGCTGCTTTCCCTGTGTACCGGGAGAGGAGGTATCCAGTAACCTGGGTCTGACCCACTGGGAACTTTAATGATGGACACCATGACCTTGAAGTGCATCTTCTATTTAACGAGGAACCAGTATGCTTTATGAAATGCTGGAGTGACACTGCCACTCTGTCAGCATTCCTGAACTACTTGCATGCCAAGTTCAAGACCCCCTGTGTTTTCTGGGGGGTAGAGATTCCAATATCTGTTGGCATCATGTTTCTGAGCAGTCCAAACCAGCTGTATATTAAAATCTCTCTTCCATATTTTTGAATTTCTTTAGGCTTGTAAGGAGGAAGTATAGACTGTATGATAGACAGAAGGAAAGGTTTCCTGATTTTACCATTGCACATGAGTTTCTTTGATACTGCCCCTGAAAACGCTACCTTCTGGCAACAAACTTTCAGTGATTGTCTGCCTGAGAACTTTTTCTTTGTGTGAGTGAAATTTAACCTCATGTTGTGTGTGAGGTAGGGTGTGCTAATGCTCCCTCAACACTGCTGCTTATGGGTGCTGTGCCCGTACAAGTGCTATGACTAAAGGGCAGTGTGCATCAGTACTGTCTCACTAGCAGTTATTGACCGTGTTTCAGTGTATCAATCAGCTTCTTTTGAGACTTCCCTCAGTATAAGAGGGGCAGGTTAGGAATTGTCTGTGAATGTTTTGGCTTTTTTTTTTTTTCCCTTTGTGTACTAGTAATCATGCAGTTCATAACAAGCGTTCCCATGCTGATGTACATGGCATCAGAAACTTTTGAGATGCCATGCTCATGATTGGTGTCTGTGGTGTCCACTGCTGTAACTTTTGTGTTCTGTGTGCTTTTTTGCATGCTTATTCCTTTAGGAATGGGCAAAGTTCTTCTTCTCTGACAGGCAAAGAAAAAACCTGGAATTATCATTCCCTTGTAGGACAGTTTCATCATGGTCAGTCTTAGGGATAGCTGCCTAACCTTTTTTTTTTTTCCTTGGTATATAGTTAGCAAGAGCAAAGTCAGATCCCCATCGATGCTCTTGGTCCTCCAGAAAGGAGTGTCTCTAGTGTTAAGAAATCTACTTCACCAGCTCCCAGGGATGATGCTAACGAAGTGGCACTCGTGGCCCATGCATGGATTTCCTTCCACTTCCTTCTCCATCCCAACCCCAATGTTTGGTGGCAAAAGCAAGTGTATCTCTACACTGCAACAGGCAGTATGGAGCTCTGCTTTGATGGAAGCAGTTGGTACTCATTGTTTTCCAAAGCAGGAGTGATCAGACAGATCCAGGGAGAGCTGAATCCCTCTTTCTTCTTTATCTTTAGTGCTGGGATCCCTTCATGCTATTTCTCTCCCTCTCTTACAGAAAGATTGCCACATCACTTCATAGCATATGAGGTAGCCCACTACTTTCTTGTGGGTCTTGCTGTGGGCTCACCTCTTCAATTGTGTCCCATCAGTTTTCTGCCTTAGTCTTATTTATGTATGTGTCAATGTGCAGGGTCCAGATTAACTCTGCAGGAAAGGCTCCCCATCCTGGGAAGGTCCTAGATTAAATTCATTTGCCAGAGCTCCATAATGACCTTCCAGTAACATTGGTTCACATTAAAAACAGAGCAGAAGACAGAAAATAGGGCCTTATAGAGGAATATGTCTCTATAAAGTCCTCAAGGGCTTTGTAAACTGTTCTCTCATTTTTAAGGGTTTGTTGGTATCTTCTCCTTTGAACATTGCAAGGCACAGCCTAATATTTGCTGGAGTGATTGTGGAAGCATTTGCTAAAAGCGTGTTGAAGCTCTGCTAGTTTATTCAATAAGATACAGGATGGGCACAACTAATGCTTCCCTCCCTTTCTTCCATCCAAAATAAACAAAAAGTAGATATTCCTCTGAAACATCCTGAAATCCCCTTAAATGTCATTGTGGGACACTGTCCAATTGGAATAAATGTTAAGATTGCCTTGAGAGAGAGGAACAAGGAAGGGCAGCCATGAGGCCTCCCTACCTAGGCCAGGGGAAGAATGGGAGAATCTGTTGGACATTTATTGGAGTGTCAGGAAGGAGAAATGGAAGTGAGGGAGATGATGTGACTTTTACACCATGCATCTGAACCCAAATTGAGACTCCCTTACCTGTAAGAGTCTCACCAGCTACAAACTGGGCAAACTGGACAGTCCTCTGTGTCCTGCAGGACCAACTCTTGGTCTTCTCCACAACAGTGCCCACATACAGCCTGTGCATCACACTGTTGAGACCCATGACAGTTACCCCAGAATATGTGGGAAATAACCTAGCAATAGCCATGTGACTTGGAACTCAGGCTATCAAGTGTTTTCTCACGTGAACTCTTCCATTTTTTGGAGACCAGCAGATAAATATTGGACTTGATTGGGAGGGGGTGGGGGTGGAAATAGCTTTTTTTCATCAAACTCACAATCCCTTTTGGTATCACCCAGTTCCACACGGTTTTCCATTAAGTCTGCTTCGCTACTCAAGAGCTTTTTACACAGGAAAGGGTCTTTTTTTTGTAGTTGAGAAGGAAGATGTTGACAGTGTGACGGACTGTAGATGTAATCAAATAGGATGTGCTTGGAAACCCTTTCCTTTTGGTGTTTGAGCCATGTCATCTTTAATTTGGTGAACAATATGAAAGGAACAAACTGTAGATCATGGGCTGACTCCAGCTGTATAGGCACAATGGGAAGCAGAGAGAATGCTTGTGGGCGCTGATTTCCTCTTCTCTGGAGAAATGGGGCAGTCTGGCCTTAAGAAAGATATTTAGTGTCAGATGAAAGTGGATTCCTCGCTGTCCGTGTGACAGGGAATGTTATAGGAGGCTCACCCTCAGCCTGGAGGGAAATTTGATGTCTAGTGAAAAGGTTTTGATTATAGGATTATAAACCCTCCTGCTCAGGCTAAAACCCTGTGTTGCTCCAGTTCTTTTTCCACCAGTGACCAAGAGATGATGCTTAAGGAAAGGCTGAGAGCACACGTGTAACGTGCTTGGCCCGGTTATACCCTTCTTGGTGTTGCATTCTGTAGTTTTTCAGTCTTTTCATTTCTTAGCCTGAATAATTTTGTATGTACACAAAGTGTGTCATTCCACTTGTAACAGCACTCAGTTGTAAATCCTGGCTATTCATTCCTGTGTGTTTTCCTCTCTTTTAGCCAGTTATTAGTTTTAAAGACACTTGAGTTTTATCCTGGGCTCTCTTTAACTTTGAAAGCCTTTGGTCTGATACCATACCAGAACGTTTTGGCTGTCCAGAAACACTGTTATTAGTGAGATGGCCCTGTGTGCTTCTTCACTCTTCCTAAAAGTACCTAGCCTTTTCTAATTAGGTCTATAAATCATGACTTCTCCCCCCTGCCTACCAGTTACTTTTATTTTTCAGTTTTCTGAACATGTCTTGTGCAGAAGTGAGATTCTCTGATTTTCCAGATCTTCTGCAGAGCTCTTTAAAATAAACAACAACCAAAAATCCTTGGCATCTTCTTTCTTATCTTTTCTGTCTTTCATCTAGCAGACAGGCTGGCTGGCCTCTGGTCAGGTATGTGTGGAAAAGTGTAGTTTTTTTCTGTAGAAATTTGCTTCATCTCTTTAAAATTATCAAGAAAAAAATATCATCTTTAACTTGGAAGAATTTGTGCCGTTTCCTTCTTTTGCACGCATCTTCTATTTTTAAAATACCTTTTCTTTGCACAGTAAGTCAATTAGAATTAAAATCAAGCAATTTAAAGCACCAAGCAGAAGTTGCACTGTCCAAAGACTTTTTCTTACTCAATAAAGTTGAGTTACTGTTGAGTTATAAAGTTACTATTTAAAATGTCATCTGAGTGACACATCCTGATGTCCATGAGGAATCTGAAGTTCCCCGTTGCTGCCTGGTTCCTAAAGGCACAGCCCATCTCTTCTCCCATGGCAAGTCACCATCACTGCTTTATTCTGGTCCCATGGGATAATTTTACTGCTACATTTTTTCCACTTTGGCTTGGTACAATTCATTTAGCTAAATTCTTTGAGTCTTATTTTTTTTTTTTTTGTCTAGTATATACAACTATTCCTCCCCTTGAGCAACCTGTCCTTTTTCTGTGTACCTTGCTCCCTAGAGCACTGGTGAATGCCACCGTGTTAACAGGGTCCTGGAATACATGTTACCTCCATGTTTTCCCTTGAATCCATACATCCTAGTTCCCCACTTTACTTCTGAGAACTATTTCATCTGTTTGGTTTTTTTGGATCCTATTTAAATATCACATGCCCCCAGAACTGCTCTTTGGGAAGAGGGCAGTGTTTCTTCTAAAATTCTGCTCATTTTTTCTCTGCCCTGCATCAGAAGTTACAGAGCTTGGGATTTCATTCAGGCTGTCATTCTTTGCCTTTATATCATTGAAAGCCATACACATCATGCTTGCCAGCTTCTCCCTGGGGTGATACAGAAATGGCTGTTTGGGATTAGACCCCCCAGCGTGTTACCTGTGACCATGACCAATGCTGAATGCCCAAGGAGGCTGGAGCTGGTGGGCAGTGCCATTTTCCTGAAGTGCCTTCTCAGTGCTTGGTCACTTTCAATTAAGTGATTTTAATTTTTTTTTCCCCTTAGATTTTTGTCATCGTATTCAGTTGTCTCCTGGCGGCTGGTTTTTGGTTTGGTTTGGTTTTGGGGTTCTTAGTTGCTTTTTTCTATGAATTTGTCCAGTTCTTTGGATGCAGTGTAAGTTCTAACCTCCACTGTGTCTTGCAGCAGGGTGTTGCACAACTCCCCTGTGCTTTGCATTTGTTTAAAACATGCCACCTACTTGAGTTGCCTGCTGCTGCTTCCTTAACACATTGGAAAAAGCAGTGAACAGTCGTTCCTTGTTCTCCCTCTCCATATGGAAGTTGTAGACCTCAATCATACCGCACCTCGACTTGTTGTTCTTTGTAAGAATCTGCCTCCCAGCACGTGATGTGCCGATCTTGCATCTCACTGGCAGGTCGCCACACTGTCCTTTCACCTCACAAATTCAGCTGCCTGCCTACCATGTATCTGGGTTGTTTCTGTTTCCTCTGCCCAGTGGGTGGGTGGGTGTTCCTGGTGGAAGAGGATGGGATACCACCAGCCCATGAGGAGGTTTCACCAATAGAATCCATTCCTAGTCACCCTAAGGCCTGTTGCCACGAGGTGTTTTCTCCTCCTTGGTATGAGCATAGTCTGAAGGTAGCAATGTATCTGAAGTTCTTATCTTCCCCTCCCCAAACCCCGATTTGTGCAGTTTGTCCATCCCTAATGTGGAAAAGCAATACGTTGCTTCTGAGGAGCGTGAGGTGCATGTACCTCTGCTCACAGGTAGGTAGCTGTACGTGCAGCACTTCTCAGAGTCACAGAACGGTATAGATTGGAAGGGACCTTAAAGATCATCCAGTTCCAACCCCCCTGCCATCAGCAAGGACACCTTCCACTAGACCAGGTTGCTCAAAGCCTCATCCAACCTGGCCTTGAACACTTCCAGGGAGGAGCAGCCACAGCTTCTCTGGGCAACCTGTGCCAGTGTCTCACAGGAAAGAATTTCTTCCTAATATCTCATCTAAATCCAGTTTAAAGTAATTTTCCCTTGTTCTACAGCTACTTGCCCTTGTAAAAAGTCCCTCCCCAGGTTTCTTGTAGGCCCCTTCAGGTACTGGAAGGATTCTTAAAGAATAACTGTGACTGCCTATGTGTGAAGTCACTCACCAATAAATACAAAAGGAAAACCAAACAGAGCTGGCTCCAGCCACAAAGGTGATGGAGAGGATGGGGTAATACCACAATCAACTTATTTCACAGGAAGAGTACTGTTTTCTAGTTTAATCCTCTTTCACAGTGGATTAAGCTAATATGGAAAAAGCAATGAAGAACAGTGTCTGTATAACTATCCCAAAACTGCTCCATGCATAGGCAAGGACCAAGGTACTTAAACTCCCACTGGCAGGCCACTGAGAAGACACAAAAAGGCAGTCTTTGCTGTACTCAGAATCGAGTGCAGACTTGAAGCAGACCATCTCACCTTTCTGCTTGCCAGCTTCCAGCCTTTTTAGAGGTAGTGGAGAGCAGTCAGTAGGTAGTTCTGTTGTTTCTCTCTTTTCTTACCATAACTTTTTATTTCACTTCTGCAGTTAGGGATTAGGAACTTCATAGTCTTCTTGACATATAGCTTAAATTCTTGATAACATGTTCTGCTCATTCAAACAAGGGGATGGTGCAGTTGTCTTATACTTTTACCTTCATGCAGGAATCAGTGCAATGCTCCTTTGGATTGCACACTCCATTAAATTGTGTGTTTTGTTTTCCTCATTTCATGAAGAAGAGAAAGTTACTTGTTGAAGTGCCTCAGTCAGAGAATAGAAGTCACCTTTGTGGTGACACTGTGTTAGGAGACTTAGAGCTTTGTGGTTTAATTACATCTTGAATTATTTAAATGGAATCTATCTGCAATTAGACTCTAAAATTTACTAGTTTAGGGGTTATGCAAGTAAGTTATCAAAGCTAACTGGTTTCTTTAAATTTTGCTTTTCTTGGAGGCAGGGGAGGGAAGTTGGCCTCAGGCAGTTACTCCACTGCTTTGAAGCAGAAGTGGCTGAATCCTGTGATCTCATGGAAGGCTGAGGGACAAACACAAGTGCAGCTTGACTGAAGCTGAAATGGATCTGAGGTACCTCTCCTCCATTGTGCTGGCACTTTGACTGACCCTACAATGAACCAGTTCAAGGAGCTCAAAGCCGAGGAAATAACCTTATTTATTAGGAAAAGGAATAGTTTTTGTGCTCATACAAGTCACTGAAGTGGCCCATGGTGATATCCTGCACGCAGGAATTGAGAGCTGCCAGGAAAGAGGGGAATTGTTTCTCTTCATTGTAGGCAGGGTTTTAAATTGGCTAACCAGGAACCTGAAGCTGTGGATCCACAGCTCTCTACAACTACCTGCAAGGAGCGTGTTGAGAGGTGGGGGCTGGTCTGTTCAACCAAGTAACAAGTGACAGAACAAGAGGAAATGGCCTCAGGTTGCACCAAGGGCAGTTTAGATTCGATCTGAGGAACAATTTATTTCCTGAAAGGGTTCTCAGGCACTGGAAGGGGTTGCCCAGGGCAGTGGTGGAGTCCCCATCCCTGGAGGGATTGAAGAGTCATGTAGACACAGTGCTTAGGGACAGGATTGAGTTGGGGACTTGTCAGTGTTGGGTTAATGATCTTAAATGATGACTTAAATGATGACTTGATGATCTTAAAGGTCTTTTCCAATCGAGGCCATTCTGTGATGCTGTGTGATCCAGGATCAGCGTCTGTTTGTAGGCTTCATGGAGGAGGGAACATAGGTAATGCGATGTAACAGTGCTTCCATTGGTTCTCAACTTTCATTCATTACTGTCTAAGCACCCAAAAAATGTGATGGGGGGGGGGGGGCATTGTTTTTAGTAAATTTTGCAGTAGCTAAAGCATGCCTTTTTAAAGGTACAAGCCTTGATCAGAAAAGAGCAAGAGATCTAGAATCCACCATCTCCCTTGTTCCAGGTCCTGCCCTTAAGGAAAACTCCCATGAAAAACTAATTTGCAGTTATAAGGCCTCAGCTTCTTGCAGAAGGTGAGCTACAACGGGAGAGCTCTTCAGTTTCTTAAATTTACTGACAGGGAGATACTTCTACACTACATTCATTTGCTTTTCAGTGTGCCTTTTGGATAAGGTACATGCATTTTAAAGAGTTTAGTTTTCAGGTGGCTGGAAATACATCTTTCAGCCTTTTTTTCAGCTCCAGCTTTTTTAGTGACCATGAGGCATGGCTGCTGGCCCTTCACCAGGCTCCACAGTTTTTCCCCAAGGGAGTAGGCAAGGACGGAATTGCCTCCCTCTTTTTCTCTCTGTAGCAGTGCTGCGCTCTGTGTGCGTGACCTGTATGACTTTATTCATAGATCTCTGAGCATGAGTTTCGTTGTATTAAGAAGCCTTTTGTGGAAGATTTATTCTTTTTGCTGTTCTCTGTGTCTGGAAAGAATCGGGAGTGGTTGCTTATCAAGCAGAGATGAGGCTTAAGGGGTGTTTGCCATTGAGCTAAGAGGAAAAAAAAAATGTAAAAGGTGCAAATGCAAAGGACAGGTAGTCAAGTATTTTCTCACTCTTGTGACAGTTGATGTGGGGGAAATGGCAGGAGGCATTTGGGTTCTAGCTCTCAAGGCTATCTGGTC
>NW_010286764.1:8545-12052 GCF_000700745.2 Antrostomus carolinensis
AGTTTTCAAGTTTGATGGCAACTCAGAAACTGGTATTTTTAACGTGGTTGTTGCTTCTTTTGTGAAACAGATTTTCTTTAACCTTGCTACCTGTGTTTCTGATTGTGATGAAATGATGCATGTTTTTTTTTTCTCACTCCAAACATCCTAGGCTGGACTTGAACCAGTAATTGTTCTGGCTGTGGAGTATTACTAGAAGCGTTCACCAGTAGCCAGCGTACTCTGGCGAGTTGGGCACAGGATGCGCAATTACCCATTTCAGGTTGAGATCAGTTTGAAAAGCTGTTACGAGCTTTGGCCAGCTCCGGTACAAAATTCAGTTTTCCATTACTTTATTACAGCTATGAATAGAATTAAAATTATTTTTACATTCAAATATGACATAAGGCTTACAATGCTTTTTTATAGAAACAAATTCCGACCATCTGTGTTCTGTAACATGAAATTCTCAGGATCCAGTTACCTGGCATAGCATTGGCAAATTAAGGATCAAAGTACAAATATGGTTTATGACAATAAATCTGCCCCGAAGAACACATTTTGAAGATTATTTTTTTTTCCCTAAGAAGAATATCCAAGGGATTGTTCTGTCAAGCACAATGAGTTGGTGCAAGATCTGATAGCAGAGTGGGAAGACACATGCTTAAGTCATAGAACTGCTTGTGGACTAGATGGCATAGTTGACACATGTGGGAATGGCTTCTATAGAGACAGTCCAGACCAGCTTGTAAAACTCTTCTGTAATCTTAGTGATACCATCTCTCCTTGGAAACTGACTCACACAGCAGTGCAGAAAGAAATTAAAGAGACTATGCTTGCATATAGAAGAGTTTTCATAGATCTTTCTAGGATGTTCAGGCATATAGAGAAACAGGAGCAGGCCACAGCACTCATCTGCCTTGATGTTATTGTTTTCTTTGTTAATATTATCTTTAGATATTAACTACCAAGGAAACAATTTCCTCTAGAACTGTAGATCCTGCAAATAACAATAAAATGTGAGCTTCCAAACTAAAATCAAGCTTTACACCTCTGGGGACTTTTGTCTTTGAAAAAAAAAAAGCTCAGGGAACCATTGAATATGGTTGAGAATGCACTGGGATTTCCCAAGGGTAAAAGAAAAAGTGGGTCAGCCATGAGGACATCACCTTCCGGCAAGTCACTAGCTGTCTGCAAACTGAAAAATGGTGAGGCTGCAGAACAGAGAATGAAACTGTAGATTTGCAGGGGACAGAGGAAGGTTGAACGTACTCCCCTGAGCATGTTCCAACTAGGAGGGAGGGTTCCTTACAAAAATGGGAAGAATGATTTCAGAAGGGCTGTAGAGAGATGATTTAAGTGACTAAGAGTTGGCATGATAAAACGTTTTTGTCATTCCCAGGAAATGTCTTCTGTGTAGTTACAAACGGAATCTCTGCTGTGATCAGCAGTGGGCTTGAAAACTGCAAAAATTTTGTCCCACTTAGTCCCATTTAGTCTAATATGATGTACCAGTGTAGCAAGTGGCGGTGGCCCCACTTGTACTAATTTTTATTAAATTTCAGAAAGCGCTTGGCAGCATGAAGTCTATGTGGCAAATCTCTGTATATGTGATTTTTCCCTGCAACATACCCTGTCTTCCAGAATTTGAATAAAAATACCAAATCTCTGATCAGGAACTTGCTGTTATGTTCCTAACCTCTGAATAGTTTTTTGACAAGTTTATTTAATCCTTGATAATGACGGTGACTGCATCTATCAGAAAATGATTTGAATGGGTAAGATGAGTACATCTTGCCCCCTCCCTGGAAGTGTTTAAGGCCAGACTGTATGAGGCTTTGAGCAACCTGGTCTAGTGGAAGGTGTCCCTGCAGATGGCAGGGGGGTTGGAACTAGATGATCTAAAGAAGGTTCCTTCTAAAGAAGGTTCCTTCCAATCCTAACCATTCTATGATTCTATGATTCTACCGTTTTCCCTGGAATTGAGGTTTAAAATTATTAATCTCAGGCTGTGGGCCTTTTATTAACCCAATATAATAGGTTATATACCAGACTATTGAGCAACAGATGTTATCAGTTTGCTGTAAGGCTGAATTGGTTATTCAAGGTAAAATACTGTTCTCTAAGAATAAGGACTTGAGGAAGGTACTATTGACCACAGCTATGGAGTGGCCACGTTTGAAGGAAGATGAATAACAGGCTCTCCACAAAAGCACTCTGCAGGAGAATGGAGAGGACTTGCCTGCAAGGGACACTTCGTATTACCTAAGGATCAATTAAACAAGCCAGTCCAGGTCAAGTGATGAAAACATACCTTTGTGTGGTGTTTCTGGTGGTGTCAGGTGTAGATTGAGTTTGATACCATAAGTATAACCTCTTGCTTTTATTCAGATATATTTGTTTTGGCTACCAGCAGACTACTGAAGCTTTACAAGTGATGATTTATATTGACTTTGCAGGTAGATATACTTAAACTGTAATTAAACATTTATGGTAAGCAGGCCATAAATTTGCCAGTTAAATTAGTAGAGGTTAAACAGGTTATAATATTAGAGGGATTTCCTGGTGTTGGAATTCATTTTCTGCTTGGATCAAAAATTGGAGCAACTTGTCAGGGAGATTGGTGGAAGGTAATAAACTTCCCTCTCAAACTGTCCTGCTCCCCATATTTTTTTAGCTTTGCTGCTGAGATGTGGTTGGGAGAGGATGAGGATCACATAAATTGCCAGTAGTACAGGCATGCTTATCTGGTGTGAGTTCCTAATGATTTGTTGTCATAATTAACTGTGCTGATTCTCCCTGTAGATAGGTGGTTTTGGCACAGAAATCACTCGTCTGTCTGACTGCTCTATAATGTATGTGAATACAGTCCCTGGCAGTATGAAATTACATGTTTGGGGGTTTGTTTGTTTTGTTTAGGTCTTATGCTGTTACTTGTAAGTCATTGTGCAGGCAATAATACATTCAGTTGGCTGTGCAACCAGGTGCCATAATAATGCTGTCAAGGTGCCTCTGTTATCATATTTAATATATTTATGTATGTTCTGTTCAGTGCAGCCTCATGTTAGCAGAGAATCCAGACCTGTCTGTCTTGATTGCAGCTTTTTCGGGGGGTGTTTTGGTTGGTTTGGTTTTGGTTTTTTTGGTTGTTGTTTGTTTTTTTTCTAGCCATAGCTACATCGCTCTCTAATGGTCATAAACATTTCACAGGTGAAAAACAGTCCCAATATCTTGCAACCTCACCTTTAGATGTTTTGTTTTTTACAGAAATGAAATGCTGTGAATAGCAAATCCAGAATTTCTAAGGCTGATGCCCTTGCATGCCTATGAGAAGAATATGTCACAGAGGAGACTTTAAGCCGCAGCTGCTAGGAGTTGAGCCTGCTCTCTAAGCAGGGTTTGCTACAGCAGAGGCAGGAAATGAAGGAAGATATGTGTCTTCAAGGAACAATTCAGAACCTTTCGAGCTCCTGCTGTCAGACCTACCCTAACAGCGTATGACTTGTTTTTAATTGCTGTTTCAAGTTC
>NW_010286764.1:12070-64590 GCF_000700745.2 Antrostomus carolinensis
GAGGGGCTGTTAGTCCAGTACACTGTATTTTTTTTTTTTTTTAAATCAACTTGTTTCCTCTATTGTCATATGCATTTTTACCCTAATAACAGAATGCTAGTGCATGGTACAACTTATTTATACAAAAATTTAATGGGGTTTTTTGTTTCATTTCATTTTTAATATTGGGATTGTGTGTTGGAAGCAGACAGCATTTGTAAAAAAAGTGAGGGAAGCTGAGTGCGTGCAGTTAATGCTGCCATTAACTGAGCCCCAGTTCTGCTGCTCAGTTCCACTTTGAAACTCCTGTTTTTCTTTCTTACTTCTAAGCACTCTCAATCATACCTGTTATATTCTCCTCTTATTTCCCACCTATCCATTTTATTTTGGCTTAATGCCAGTAAAGTTCATGTTGGGAACAGCTAAGTTAAGCTTAATTTCTATTTACAGCTTTTTTGTTTGTTCCTCCCATGCATGCATTGGACAAGGAGGTTGATCTGATTTTTAGACTGCAATTTACCGGGGTTACTTCTTTCACTTTTGCAGATGCCCAGCTTTGTCTCACATAAAAAGCTGTGGTTTGCATCAGCTTTCTAAAACACTGCTGGGATCTGCTCCTAAGGTGGATCCCATGTTCATGGTGGGGAATTTGATCAAGTAAAGAGGGCCATGGGCTACAGCAGTCTAAATAAACTTCATTTGTTCTAATTGTTCTAATTTGTAGGCTTCCAGAGGTGAGGATGTGTCCTGAAATAAAGTGGGATATTGCAATTCCTTCACAGTGAGATTAAGACACTTAAGATTATCCAGCACCTTTAGTAAGATGGTGAGAGACAGACCTCCATAGCTTTGTTCTGCTGTTTAGTAATCACCTTGCCTCTGATCAGTTTTCAACTCAGTGTTTGTTTGAGTTTGGCTGTATTTTGAGCACTGCTACCAAAATGTATTGAGACTGAAGTAAGTTAACATAGCAGAGATCTCATATATATGTTGGGAATTTCCACAGGGAATGCTCCATATTTATAAGTTTAATTTTAAGAGTGCTGTGATCCTGTAAAATTCAGAAATAATTTTTCCAGTAAAGCAGTTTAAAATGTTGTTTGCATGAAAGAGAACATTGTAAGATAGGTAATTGGGTTGTGTATATGAGACCTCTGACCTCCTTGAAGGGATAAGAGACATATATATTGTAGGTACACTACTTCCTCTGCAAGTAACTGGTAAATACACAAATCTGGCCATACTGAGTCATATCACAGGTCCATCTAGGCCAGTATCCCATCCTAAGTTGTTCAAGACTGATTATCCAGGGTAGAGAATAAGAGCATGTAAAGCATATAAAATGACTCCACAGAATGCTCTTGCCACCTTCAGTGATTTGTGGATGGAAGGCTTCCTAAGCTAAAGATGGAATATTTGTATGCAACTGTTTAATGGATTTTTTTATTATTATTTTTAGTGAATTTGTCAAGTCACTTTTTGAATCTGTGTAAGCTTTTAGCATCTGCAGTGAAGATTTCTTCAGCTTAACAACTTGTATGAAGTTACTTTTGCTTGGTCTAGTTTGTCTCCTGATGAATATGCGTGTGAACAAGGCAGATGCATTTGATGTAAGACACTGCCACACTAATTGCAACATCAGGCCTTGCACTAAAATTCTTGCAGACTTTCTTCCTAAGTTTGTTACTGTTGCCTATCCAGTCATGCTTCTCTGCCAGGTCTTGATTTTCATGTCTGCTAAATAATTGCTGCTATAGTGGATCAGATTTTTGTAAACTGCCCTAAAAATAAGGAGACCATTTAGCCACAAGTGCTCTTGACCAGAACTGTCTTGATGCCAAATAGAAGGAGCAGCTAGCAGAGCAGTGTGTCAGAATATGTAGTGGGGCTCATTAACCTGTTTAAGCATGGATTTTTTAATTTTTTTTTTTTTTTTTAAGGCTAAATCTAAATTTATATAACTGTAAAGATTCTCCAGTATGGGCTGGAAGAGATAGCAGTATGGAAGAGCTGATTTCACACTTCTTCATGCTAAGGTTGGCCAAGAGACAGGATCTGATCCTGTTGTTGTCACTGTTTCTTTCTCACAGCTGCTTTCATTTCTACTTCACTTGCTATTTCTTGGAAGCCAGTTTTACAGTATCTCAGGATTGCTCAGCTCTCTTGCCTGTCTTCATGGGAGAGGGATACAATATTTCCTATATGTATATTTCCTACAGGAAAAGACAGTCTGAAAGTTCTTGTCTTCTCAGTCGCTATCTTCAAAATTAAGTATCTTACGTTCTACAGTCTGTACGTTTTAAAGCTGAAAGAGATGCAGATATGTCAAAGTTCATATGCTTGGTCACCCTTTGAATCAGGATCAGCTTTACTGGAGTTCAAGAGAGGTAATCCTTCCATCTCTCCTCCAATTCCTTTTAACACCACTTAACATTTAACATGCAGAAACGATGATCTCTGCTGTGTGTTGAGGAAGAGACAGTAGCTTTACCTCTCTCCCACTGACCATACTTTGCCACCTCCCTTCTGTAGCTACATCAGCAAATTCAGCTCTAGCAGGAGGCTGGCTGCAGGCTTCGATGTTAGTCAAACAATATTTACACTGTATTTTATTGATTTAGAAGGAATTACAATAATGCATAAGTTAAAAGCATCATTTAAATGTGCTTATGTTTTCTGCACAAAGGTAACTTCATCCTTTCTTTTGCCCTTTCTTTGTGATGCTTCTGGAGATCTACGTTAACGCGTGTTACATCTTGCCATGAGTGTAGGCAATGCCTCTGTGTAACCCTTGGGCTGTAGGCCTGAGCATGTCGCTGCACTACTAGTGGTGCCTTAGGAACAAATTTTTGATGTGTTAACACTGCTTTGTGCTCCTATTGTGATCTAAAACAGCTTGAAATTAATCTCAGCCTGTAATTAAATTGGCTTTTGCTTTGGCTGCATCACTCTGGCTATACCAGAGCGTATCCATAAACTTGATCTGTAATTCCCTATTCCCAAATGGCTGCGATTCATGGTAGCGCCCAGGAGGATTTTGTTTTGTTTCAAAGCCAGTGAAGATTTATGTCACTCCTTTAAATAGCAAACATGTTTTCTTTGTACACATGTATTATAACATTGATAAAGGAAAGTGGAATAGAGTACCAGGGAAAGCAGTTCTACCTTGCCTAGCTTTGAATTCTTAGAGACTTTTGTGCTCTGTCTCTCCTCTGAAATCATTCCTTGGGATTATTTCCCACCCCTAGTCACTAGACTGAAATCTTACTAAGCATGTGCATCACTAATGCACTTGTACCATACTTTTCAGGTGTTTTGCTTCAAAGTGAAAACCAGTGCGTGGCTGACTTGCTCTGGAAAACTCCTAAACTTCTTCCTGTCTGTCTTTGTTGCCACTACCATGCCGCATCCTGGACCTCTGGCTGCCTTTGTATCCCCTGCACTCTAGAGCCTGCATTATGTTGTACTTGTCTTCATGAAGTGATGCCAAGAGACTTCCAAGAGTAGGGAAGGGACACCTGCCTCTGTACCCATGTGTTAAAGTTGGGGTTTTTTAACATTTTTGTAATGTTGATGGTTTGTGACAGTCTAGAATTCAATTACTTTTCTTTAAATAATAGAAGAAAAGTCAGCCTTATAAGAGATTTTTGCAGGGTTTCTCTCTCCCGTGCACGCCACGGTGATGTGCAGGGAGGCTGGGTGCACAGTGTATGCAGAGCTCACTGGTAGCTTAGGGATGGTCAGTTCAGATGTTCTGGTGAGCATAAAGGAGCCTGGCAATGGCATTAGACTTGCTCATTAGGAAGAAACAGCACAAATAATGTGCTGCCAAACGCAGCATGTGCTTTCTCATGGGAGAGCTTTTCAGTTTCTTACTTCAATACCTGGTGCCTGAAAGGGCTGCTGCCCTCTTTCTATGAGAATTCTGAGCGTTTTGTAGCTCTTTTCTTCCAAATTTCTTTTTCTTTTCTATCATTTTGATTGTATTTTAGCAGATATTGGATTGTATGAATATTTCTCAGCAGCCCTCTTACTGCATTAGTCTGCTGCTCCTTTTTTCCATGTAGTTATCTTCTGTATCTAGGATGAAATCTTCTCTTGTGAAGATCTTTTGAGAAGATCTCTTTGAGATCTTTTGTTCGTGTTTTGTTTGATCATCCTCTGTCTCTTGCACTTTTGACATACTTCTGTCTGCTGCTTCCTTGTGCACGCTACGTGCTGGTCACTTCCTATCCTTCCTTCTCAGTCCTTTTATTGCTAGGGAATGAGCTCTTTTCTCTGCTTGAGCTCATAATTCACTGGTGACTTTTTTTGCTTTTTTTGGGTCTGAAGAAGTGTGACGGTTGAATGACCAGCTCTAGTCTTTTTTTCTAATTTGGTATTTATGTTGTTAATTTTATTTAAGTCTGCAGTCAGAGTGCTACAGTAACACTCATTTTTAGGAAAGAAAATATTTCATATTTTGGGAGAAGGATGACAGAACTATCAGGAAAGCTTAATAAAAGATTCATGCTGAATAGAAGATCCGGGCTACTTCTAAAGCCAGAAAAATATCTTGCAGAAAGAGACAAAATGCATTAGGAAGAGCTTTTATTAATCCTGTTTCAATTCATTTTCTTCCAGGAAAGTGGAGTTAGGGTGTATCTGGAAGTCATTTTTGTAGAAGAATTATAACCAAAAAAACCCCTCAAAACAAAATTAATTTCAGCATAGGCTATCTGGAGCTCCCTATAAAAGCAGGGAAAAGGGACATGAGGTAGAATGCAAACACCATAGGAACAAGATATCTCTCTGTATTTTCATTTGATCATTTTTAGCACTGTGTGTATGCTTATGAGGAGGACTAATTTATACATGGCTGAAGCCCTTTCTAACCATCCCCATCTTCTTTGCTTGGCTGTTCATCACAGTTACGGTGTCTGTAATCCTGGCTCTGTAAAGGCCCTCCTACCCTATTCAGATGCTTTTAGGCTTATTGAATGCAATACCTGGCAAACCTTTCTGATTTGTGTTGAATGTTGTCCAATGAAAACCATAAAAACTGCCTATGTAGCAGCTGCTCTGTTCAAGCAAGACCTCTTTCCAAATGGTAACAATAACGGCTCTCGCAGCATTTGGCATTAGATTCTCCTTGACTTGTTGGCTGTCAGGCCCAAGAGCACTTGACTCCTGCATGGTGTAGCCAGTAATTGTCATCCTTTTAGTTTGTGCTGCTGACTTGAAGCATGGTTGAGTCTGCCGAGTTTATGCATGGAGTGAGCTCAGGTGTTTGCAAGGTGAGTTTGCCTTCTTTCCTAAGAGACCGGTTCTGATTTAGTCATAAGCAAAACCTGTGGAAATGTGGTATGTACTTCTGCCTTGACCTGTACTAATTTTGTCATTCCTTCCCCCCGCCCCTTTTTTCCCCAGATAAATGGCTCGTTTAAATTGGGAGCTACTAAAATACTCTCTGGCTGGCAAATGCAGTGCCTAGCAGCAGTCATCAAGGACGAACCAAACATGAGTGGAGGAGGGGAACAGGTCGACATTCTCCCGGCCAATTATGTGGTCAAAGATCGCTGGAAAGTGGTGAGTAGCTCTGGCTTTGTGCTTCTTTTTGTGGCCCAGACAGGTCTCCTCCTCCTGCAGCTTTATAGAAACTTGTCTAATTAATCCTGGGCTCCGGCAAGCAACAGTGGAGTGGTATGGTTTGACATGTTAGTAAGATACTGCAAGATGATGGTTAATATTGCTCTAGTGTTTTTTAGACTGTCTGATATTTTTAGAAGACTAAACTTGCCAAGGATTTTTAGGTAGGATTGAGCTGTTGCGGTAGACTGAGTCATCTTTTAGTAAGAAACTTTGATTTCAAGTTACCGTGGCAAAGAATACTATAGGCGTGCCTATAAATAAATTGCATTACAATAAAATATTTTAAAAGCAAATGTTTAAGGCTGGGGTGTCAGCTACTTCAAAAGTAAGAAATTCCATAATTAGCTAGTCAGTTCAACTTCTATGTAAATTTATTAGGATAGTTTTAAAAGTTACATCATCACATGTTAAAGAGTTTTAGTTCTTCATGGGACAGCTGTCTCATCTGTTGTGCAAGCTGGATGGGGTACACTGAATTGGTAGCCATTTCATCTTCTATGTATTCATTGTATGGCTGCAGATCTCACTATCCATTTAAATTCATGCATGAGTTTGCCACATAAACTCAGCTCTATGTTTCTTATTACTATAGCATCTGTGTCAGATATTTATTTTTTTTTTTTAATTCATGCTTTTGCCAGGTGATACAAGAAAGAATTATTAGCTTGCTTTTACAGATAGGGTTTCAAATTTAGTTAGATCTTGATTTTTATTATTTTTTACAGACTGCTTAGTGTTTATGATCAAAGCACAACTCTACTAGACATCATGGGCATCTAGGCATGCTCATCACTTCCGTAGATTGGACCTGGCTGTCTTGCCTTAGGCACTCAGCAGATGAGCATGTGATTAATGATGGCTTGTGAGCAGAGACTTCAGCAGCTTGACCAGAATCATGACAGAATGCTGTGGTAGAGACATGGGGCAAATCTCACCCTATAAACATGTTTCATTGCCACCAGATTTGTTCTGAGGATGCAGTTCCTCTTACTTGTAAGGCTTTCTCTGTAGTTGTAAAGTGAGGTCTCTGGGATGGGGGGGGAAATAGCATTATATTATCACCTCAGTTAAAGAAACTGGAATATAACACGTGAAAGGACCATGTACCTTTATACTTCTTGAAATTCCGTATGTATTTTCTGACAGTTTTTGTCTTCTGGCTTTAAAAGCTTTGCTTTTAAAAGTCTTGCTTTTAAAAAGCTGAAAAAAAAATGTAAATCCCATGTGTGTCATTGCGTCCATTTTTACCTTGGATTACTAGCAGTGTCTGAATGATTACACTTACAGCAGAAGCCTCACTAGTTTGAACTACAAGTGATTTGTAGTAGTAGCACTAAGTCATTTCTCTGTGCTAACTAGCTATGGTAGAGCTGCCCTGTGATTTTTGCAGTGGGCTGTGAAGGGCAGAGGACTAAAGAGACTCAGGACTCTGAACTCGCTTCAGTTCCAGGCTGTAGATGCGTTATTTTCAACAGCCCACTTCAGACAACATATTATCCTTTCATGAGCCTCACCTCGTGCCTGGATCTCTTTGTTGCCCTGGACAGTTTCCCCCTGCTCTGTTCTTGTTACTCCCTCATGCCTGCCTCTCTTCATCCTAGCGCTTTGCTCCTGCTTTCTCCACAGCCTTCACTTTTCTGTCTGGCCTATCCCCTAACAGCCTATTTATATTTAAGCAATTCAAACTGCTCTTCATTTTTCATGCTTCCTGAGAGCAGATGGAGAATCTCACTTTTCTCTGTGATTAGATATCAAAATGGAGACAACCCCTATCCCCCTCCCAAAGCTTTCTGGCACAGCCAAAGGAAAGTCTTGCTGTGCTCTTGCAGTTCTGGGCTGGAGCACGTATACTTGTTTTGGCAGAATGATACATGTGCAGGTTAACTGATGTATATGACTTGAAACATGCTCTGTGCTTATGGACTTCTCAGAAAATACTGCTTGTAGCATTTAACTGACCCTCACTGATCAAATGGAAATTTCTTCAGAGCCTACAGTTTGGTGAGATTGGTGCATGTTCTTTGCAAAGCTGAATTTAGACGCTCTCCTGATGGCAAGCCATTGTTTCAGACACATGGTTGCAAATACTCATTCTTCTCTATTCTCCTTTACTCTAGCTAGCTTTGGCTTGTACCATTCTTACTGTTCATCAAACTTTGAATTTCTCCTTCATAGACAGGAGTGCTAAAACTTCTGCAATTGATGGAAGTATTTTTTAACACAGTCTAAGCAAAGTAACTTTGTTTTTAGAAACAGCAGAACTCTTAAAAGCACCAAAAACACCAAATAAAGCCTAAAATATGCTCAGTTATGCTCACAGGGGAACAATTCAAACACATTTTAAATTGGGTAGAGGCACTAAGTGTGGGATTCAGTGACTTCATTGTTGCATGAATCTGTGACTGGGGACTACTAGAAGCTCTACCCACTAACTCTGCCTTTGAAAATATAGAAATGTGCAGCTATATTGTCAACAACTGCCTCTAACTAGAGAAATAGCCTGTTATGTTTTATAATGTTGGCCCACAGTAGTCTTCAATACTTGAAGGCCTTGAGAAATTACATGACTTGCTAAAGGGTGTAAATAGCAATGAGAAATTCTAATTCTCAGCTCTGAGTAGAGCTGGGAATTTGGCCTTGTACTAGCTGAGTTGTGTGTTGTGAGCCTTCATTGAACAGTCATTTCTGCCCCCTAAAAGTGTACACCTTTGGGGCAAGCCTTCTGTGCTGTCCCCTTGCTGTGCTTGATGTTGGTATGGGATCAGTCAGAATTCTGAGCTGTATGGGACTTGAAGTAATCTGGCAAAAATATAAAAATACCACTACTGGCCCAAAGAAATGGATAGCATCGGATCAAGTGACAGATGAAAAAAGGAGTGTAGCTTCTAGTGAGCTGTAACATCAGTAGTAGCATTTTTTCCTTTGTGATAGACCTTTCTGAATCTAACCCATAGCATGCATGCCAGCCAGTCCAAGCTTTGCTGGGAGTGATGGATCCTGCTCAAGCAGGTGTGTAGCATATTCATGTGACGTTGGGGTTCAGCTGCCATAAGGTTTTTTGTGTAATTTGTCCTCCCATTGTGAGTGTCTCTGGCTGGGCATCTGCTTGAACCTTTTAGTTCTTAGTGCTGGCATACTTCCAGTATTGAGCCAATTTCTAATTTTAGATCAGTGTAATGTATTCCTTGAATTCCTTTCCTCCTCTCCTCCTATATTCTGGCTGACAAAGTTTTGACAAATGAAGATGTTAGTTCTCTGCAGTTAGCCTGTCAGTAGTTCGTTTTCCTGTCGCTCCAAGTAAGTAAAGTTTGGCTGCCTGACAGCAATGATATTTTTGTTCTTATTTTTGTAGAAAGGCATGGACAGGGAGTGCTTGCAGTTTTTTATCAAAACTTTTAGACCTGATGAAGTATTCTTTTGAGTCATCATTTTTGCAGATATTTTTGATGCTTTGACTGGATGAGATTTGGACAGTACTGGAACCATGTGACTTTTGCTGAGACCCCAGAGGGTGCCTTGATCCACATGTGCTCTGAATGATGTGAACTGCTTTGTTGAGGGGAGAGACAAAGTCAAACATAGTTTGTACTTGCTTTGAACTAGGTATAGATGTTAAGGCTGAATGGATATATCTCTGTTTCTCCTAAAGGCTTTGTATTGGAGATTCACAGCTGAGACTTATTAGCAAGACAATTGGCAGCTCCTGCACTGACCTTTGAATACAGGTGATGACTCTTGTACACATGTGTGCTCTTTGGTCAGGTGCGATCCATGCTTTGGTTTCTTCCAGGTTTCTGAGGTTCTTGAACTGAAGTTTTAATTACACTTGTCCTTTGCCTATTTATTTTGTAAACCTTGCTGGAAGCCCCGCAAACTTTTGTGGACTCACTTTGTCTAGGTCATAAAGACCATTTATGGTTCCAAGAGGAAACCTGAGCTAAGGAGGGTGCTTTGTCAGTCTTGGGGCCTGTTTTGGTCTCACTCTTTGCAGAATTGCTTTAAGTGGGCTTTGGCAGATCTTCAGATTAGGTAGAATGTGGCTGGCTGACTTCTTGATTGGCTTGTCAGTTCATGCCTGTTTTATATAAGTTAGTTTTCCCTTGAGATCAATGTAAGTCCAGTCCTCCTAAGCAAGTTCAGTGGACTCTCATATTCTGGTGAATGCAGGTCCACTCTTCCTCACTTGTTAAGTCAGATGAGACCTGCTAGCTATTTCTGGATCAAGTAGCCCGTTGAGTTGGGCTGCAAGAGTTGCAAGTTTGACTATACAAGTGCTCCTAAAAAGCAGTCACAGTATTTAGTTTGATGTTGTCAACATTTGAAGCCCTTCGATGACAGCCTTGACCCTGGCTGAGCTCACCATAGACGGCTGGCTCACAGTTTGGTCCTTTGCTCTGGATTCAGAGCACATGTTCTTGTTCCTGACCTTGCCACTGTCCCCGAGACTGAACCACTTGTGCCTTGGTCCGGGAGTGTTTTTCTGGCAAGGTCTAGTCTTTATATAATATCCTGGGAAGGCAGACTTTGTTTAGAGCAGCAGTGTCTTATACGCTTGCTGAATAAAAGATGAAATTTGTAACTGAAGGCTATTTTTGGTTGGGGGGGGTGTGTGTTGCCTTGGTTTTTTGAACTGTCCTTCTGTGAGTTCTGATTTCTGCTTAGAGGGAAGGCTGTGTTTTGTTTGGTTTGTTGTGGGTTTTTGTTTTTGTTTTTGTTTTTTAATAGGCTCTGGAGGATTGTGCTGCAAGAGTCTTTCCAGGATAAATCCAAAATATTTCAGGGTATTTAAAGGAGACTTCAAAGGGAGCTATCTGTGTGCTGTGTAACTACTGATACATCCAGGGGGGCTTTTGGGAGTGGCTTCCCCCATCAGGACATGGCTGTTTTGTGTCAGTAGTCCTAAGGGACAGTCCATTTGAGGGAATTCCTGAACCCTAGTTGGAGACTGCCACACTGAGGGGTGAGGTAGAGTGGCTTTTTGGTTACGGTTTACTCCAGGGGCTTAATGTGGCATGAAACCTCTCAGAATGTGGAGGAAGTACTGCAATGAGCTGTATGATTGTGTGGCCATTAGTGGGATGCTGAAAGGACTGAAATCGTGTCCTAGATGCAGCTTCCTTAATTTAGTTGTTTATGTGCAAGTCCAAATAAATACCCGTGTTTGATCAGATGAATTGTTCACTTGACTCCATAGGCTGGAAAACTGGACACTTAGTTTGGAAACCTGGAACATGACGTGGACACTCAGCTAACATATAGGCTCATGCATTTAGGTAGAATGAATCCTGCTGGTGTTGTCAGCCTGTATCCCAGTCTTAACAGTAAATGGACTGGTGGAAGGCAGGAAACAGAATGAGAAGAGAATATTTGCAGAGCAGTGAGGCTTAGCATGGGCTGGTGACTCATGATTACCACTTAGGTGATTCTCATTAGATGTTCCCTTCTCATTCTTGACTTTGTGTTTAATGGTTTCATTATTCATTTATTTTCTTGAGTCCAGCAGAATGCTGTGATGAGTTCACCTTAGACAGTGAACTCTCACAGAGTGCTGAAGCAATGAGGAAATGCCTGTGTAGTAAGCCGCTGACCTCAACCAAGACCTTGAGTTGCAGCCCAACAACTTCCTCTGCAACAGATAAAAGAAATGGCTGCTGATGGCCTCTGGGTGTTGCTGAAAAATCAAGGAGGATGGCAGTGCTGGTAATGATGAATAGGACCATCTGGTGTGCTGGGAGAAGTATGCCAGAGAATAATTTCCATAAGAGGATGTGAAAGGATGTGAGGAAGCAGAAGTGGTTTGAGGGCTCTTGGGCAGTGAGGTGCATCCATTGGCTGGAATGCATGTATAAAATCAGGTTTCTGATTCAGCAGAAGCTCTGATCTTGACCTTATGCCATCTCACATTTGTTGCTCTGTAGACTTACATGAGTCCTCCAATTTGGCTGTTTTCCTACGTGAGCAGTCTCAGTACCTGTACGTGTCTTCCTGAACCTGCTTCTCTGATGCACACGTTCTTTTGCTTTTTCTGAGATACTAGTCCTAGTCTGTCCTTAATTTTTCCAGGCTCCTAATCGTTCTCTTCATCCTGAAGTGAACCACTCCTAACTCAGTGAGAGCCTTTAGCAGCAAGGTGATCAGTAGTGTGCATTGTGCATGACCAGACCTTCCTACAGATCCTCATAGTGCCGCTATCCTAATCATATCGTTGTAGTGTTCCATTTATACTGTAGTAGTAGTTTTGCATTTTGAGAGAACTGCGCTGGATGTGGATGTGTTAAGGCCAGTGAATGGAAAAGGATCACTGAGTGTGTCTGTGCTGGCTCAGCAATAGTCCTCCCCTGATCCATTTCTCGAATTTGCGTCCCAGCGAGATGTTTGGGTGGCCTATGTTTCTTCTCCATCCCAGCTATGTTGTGTTATGTTTATTACTGTTGACTTTTGCTTATGTTACCCGTTTCCCACTGAGACTTTTTTAATCTTTCTCAAAGTTCTTCCACATCCCAACTAAACTTTTTGCCTTCTGCACCTTTTACTGTCCCTTTCCCTTTTGTGTCATTAACACATCAGGCAACAGAAGATCTTGTGTACTGAATCCTGAAGTATTAGCTGACAAGTTGTTGCTATGCTGAATGTAGCATTGTTTTGATAGAAAGATTTTTAATAGCCAGCTCACTTTGTGTGAATTTCCAAGTAGAACTAGGGCTGCACTGTAATAATTTATGAATAATATGTGGTGACCTAGTTATTGGGCTGTTTACTGTATGAATATGCCTGTTTAGCCCAGTGGAAGGTTGTGAGGAAAAAACAAGTAAAAGGAGAAGAAGAACAGGTAAGGACAGCAGCTCTCAAAGGATTATCAGGAAATAGCTTCAGAGACAATAGTCAGACAGTTAATATGGAAAGCACTACCTTCTTCATGCAAAGCCGTTTTTCTTGACCTGGGAGCCAGAAAAGCAAATGGTTTGGGTTGCCTTCAGAAGAAAAAAAACCCTGCCTTTGAGAGGCAGGGCCCTTTGTTCAGCAAACTGCACAGATGTACAGGACAGGCCTCCTGTGGTGCAGAAGACATTAAAATGTAATCTAAACCTCATTAAACATTGTGTAAGATATATGTTTGACTATCTGCCTGATTTAAACTCCTTTTTCTCTTCAAGAGTAATTGCTGACTGTGGAAAGAAGCAGCGCTCAGGGCTTCCTGAGCAGTTGTGAACAGAGGGAACACAACATGCTGAAGGGAAGGGCTGCAGGAAGGTTCAATGAACAAGTGCTCAGCAGATCGAAGGAGCCCTGATGTAGCTCTGCTGTAAAGCTGAGTTTGTTCCTAGGCAGCATAGTGTGCTTTAACTATGTCTAAGAGAAACAAATGTAATTTTCCTGGCGTAGACATTGACACTTGCAACACGTTAGGAGTCTGTCTTATACATGCATATGTATAACTATATGTGCATATGCTGTCAAGTCTCAGCAGAAGGAGAATCAAGGAATCACCTTCCAGGCAAGGCAGAGGATCCCAGCTTGCTCTCTGAGTGGGTGGCTACTCTAGAACAGGCAGACGATCTCTCTCTAGTAGGTGCATATCAGATGTGCTGAGACTTAGACATCTTTAGCTTTGAGTTTATGTCGATTGAAATTATTTTGATTTCCAAGTAGTGATATCCTTCTATTGTGAAACAATCTTTAATTTTGCTCAGAGACACAAAAAACATCACTTGGTGTGTTTTAAAATTAAAAAAAAAAAAAAAAAAAAGAAAAAAAAAGAGAGAGAGAGAATGAGAAACAATGGAGCTGTATTTGTGGCTTGTATGTAACTATTTTGAGATAATGCAGTTGGCAGTTCTCTGAAATGTGACACTCATCATCAGAGCAGGTCAAGCATCTTGTAAAATATTCCAGTGGATATTTTGTTCTGTATTTAAAATCCTGTTAATAAGATGCAAACTTCATTTAGCGTACTTCTTGAAAGCATTAGTTCCAACTACCATGGTCACATTTCACTGCAGAGATGTGTTTGTTGAGAGGGGATGACAGTTTTTATCTACCATGGTCTGGATAGTGGTTCTACTATCTCCTTGAAGGATCTTTCCTTGAATTTTGGCAAGAACATTATTGAGGTAATAGGCATTATCATTTGCTTTTACATGTATCACACGTCATCATTTGCTAAGCTTGTTCTTTGTTCTAACAGCAAAGAATTTATACATAGCACAGTCAAGTGGGTAGCTGGACTTTTGCCTAGCTGTGCAGTGGAGGATTAAAGCACAGCACAGATTGGGAGCTGAGTTTGTTCTCCTTATGCAGTAAAGAAGCTAGTGCCTGCCTCTGTGAGAGCCAATTTGCTGTTGTCTCTCTTGTACACTGTACCAAACCTCTTTGTACTTTTTTAGTTGAAGAAGATCGGTGGCGGTGGCTTTGGGGAGATCTATGAGGCGATGGATCTGCTGACCCGTGAGAATGTGGCCTTGAAGGTGGAATCAGCCCAGCAGCCCAAGCAAGTTCTCAAGATGGAAGTGGCTGTCCTGAAAAAGCTGCAAGGTAAGGCAGAAAGCTCTTTGGAAGTGCTAAACATCACTGTGAGTGTTAACAATTAGAATTCAAAATTGCAGATATTTTTTATAATTTTCTCTTCAGCTTCCATCTGTATGCAATGTTACATTAAGTAATTCAGCTCAGAAAGTTAGTACATTCTGCAAAGCATGCTGCTCAAGGGAGTCTTTTTTTGTCTACCAGGCTATAAGAACAAATAGGAGACTTAAACTGAACTATTGGTACGCTAGTATGTGCAGTCTAGTGATACTGATTAGATAATAAGGAATAGAGCAAGCAATGTCCAACTAGGAAATGAGGTTAGCTGATTGCCTCCCAGAGGACCAGGACAATATTTGTGACTGTAGCACCGTGAGCATGACAGACTTTCCGAGTAAAAAGTTTGACTAGTAAATAAGTGCAAAAAGTAGATAACATGAAGTAGAAGAAAACTGGCAAGTTATGTAATTTTTCATGTACCTGACTGTCCTGAAGGCAAAATGTGAATGATTTTAGGTCTTTTAGTTTTGGGAGTGGTGGTTTTGAATTATGTTAGTTTGAAAGATATGCCTATTTTTAATTTTCCTTCATGCAGCTTTATATTGGTTTGGATGTGGAAGTCAACCCTGGGGCCATCGATTTCTGTAGTTGAACCTGGCAAAGCTTATAAGCAGGTTTCAAACTGACTAGGAAGCAGCAAAATGGGAGCCTTCCTTGACTCATGTCCAAACCTGCTTCTGCTTAAGAACTTACACTGAAGGGGAGACTTGCCTTAGGCCAGGATACTGTTTTCTGTATGCTTAGATGAAACTATAAATAAGGCTAAAAGTTAAAACTTCTTGTGCTGATCTTTAAAGTCACAGTTATTCTCAGGAGTGAACTAGTAGAACAGAGTGAAAGAAGCCAGTGTTCCAAAAGCTTTTGCAGTGCTGATGAGATACAGCTTAACACCAAAAGGTGCAAGGGAGCAGTCTTGCTGCAGTTGTGCCTGGCTGAAGGATCAGTGAGGGGGCTTCTACTAAAAACTGATCGCTAGGGGAGGATGTAAACAAGGAATTTTCAAATCTGCCTTTGAGAAACTGAGAACTGCTGTTTGCTGAGGTGCATTGTGTATGGATTTCCTTGTGAAGGCAAGGCCAGGGCCAGCTATTGAGAGGTACAGTTCATGTGTTCTAGTATAACACTCCTTTGAAGGGATGTTCCTTTTTGCAGCGTTCCCACTTGGGCTGAGGCAAGATCTTTCCATGAAGCAGTGAGTAGTATCCTTATCACCAGGGCTCACGCCTGAGGGATGGTGTTGTGGCCCTATGTCCGTGTCTATACCTCTGCCCTTGCACAAAATCTCCAGAGATGTGATTGAATTAGAGGGTGAGACTGTTGCAGGTCTTGTGGAACAGGGGTTACTCAATGTTTGTGACAGATTGCTTCTCGGTAAAAATCAGTGAATTATCTTTGAAGGTCAACTAATTTTCCACAGTTCAGCTCTTCTAAGAGGAGGACTGCTAATGCCTTTTTTGAATAGACTGTATTATAATAGATGCAGCTGAGCTGTAAAAAGAGAATCGAGACAAAGGAGAAATCAACTCAGGTCATTAGGAGGAAGCTTACTCTTGATCTGTGAAAGGCTTGGATACTAGAGCTTCCAGAGAACAGCAGAGCAGGTGGCTGAGGTCTGAAAGCAATGTAGTGAGGGCAAGCAAAGCAGAGATTTAGATTTTTGTATTAGATTATCCACTTGGAAGTGCTCTGAATTGAGTGAGGCTTGAATGGCGGATTATTAGAATACCAAGAGATGATGCTATCATGCTCGCTAGTGTCAATCTGTGTTACAACCAGGGCAGGGAATGATTGGAGAGCATGACCTGAAGTCACTAAATCAGAACTAGCATCAGAAAATGTGCAAGGAGTTGACTAATACTCATGCTGTGCTGTCAGTGTTTATTTCTGGAAAATAGTTGAAAATACCAAATGCTTGAAAAAAACACCCACAGTTCTACACAGCACGATCCTGGTAATTGAGGAGAGGGAGTGGTGGTGTGTGGAATTAGGAAAGTCCCTTGGCAAAGCAGTTGTCAAATCTTAACGGACAGAAAAGAGAGAAGAAGTAGAACTGGCTATGCATCAGTTATCCTGCATTTAGGAATGACAAATTACTTCAGCCATATTTTTACAAATCAAGCTGTTTTGTGAAGAATTTAGCTCTTTTGGTTCAAAGTTAATCCTAAAATTAAGCCTTACTGAAATAAATGATAAAATTAAAATAAGAAATAAAGTTGAGAGAATTGGGAATCATGTATTGTGTATGTTTTCACGGTGAGCTGTTGCAAAGAGGTGAAGAACATTTCAGAAAGGGAAATGCTGACTTTATCCAAACAGTTGGTGGATGGAGGAGGTTGGTGGTATTACCATAGGGGATCTACGGTTCATGTTTTTCCAGATGAAAAGCAAGGGAACAGTGTTGTCTAAAATTCCTCTGTACTTTTCTGGTAGAACTCAGCATTGCAGTCCCTCTTAAATAGTACAGCTTTATTGTTTTCTGTTTAGGTATCACACCAGTATTAAAGGACTAATGAGCTGCTGCTCTTTTCAGAACTTGTGATCAGGGTCTTGCAAGTTGCTAGAGCTTCACGGAGTTTGGGATAGAGAAGGCTGGTCACTAGCCCATACTGCAGACCTACTTCAGGACCTGATTTGGGTGCAACCTTATCTCTCAGTGCAGTAGCTCCTGATAGGTTTGGACTGCAGGCTGTTGACAACAGTCAGACTTTCTGGGATGCTTTCTGGAATAGCCACATAAGGATCACAGCTGGGTCCCTCACAATGTCCTTTTTGCACTGGTAGTCCACATAGAAGAACTGGGGAACTAATCAGTTAATCACTCTTCTAGAAAGTCCCTATACTTTCTAATAAACACTGTGTGTGGTTTTCTACTGTGAAGGTGGTCAGGTTTTGTTCTTTTTTTTTTTTTTTACTGTGAGGGTAATCAAACACTGGCACAGGTTGCCCAGTGTTGTCTCTGTCCTTGGATATATTCAAAACCCAACTGGTTGCAGTCCTGAACAATCTGCTCTAGCTGTCTCTGATTGAACAGGGGAGTGGACTAGATGATCTTGAGGTCCCTTCCAACATAAATGATTCTGTGATATTTGTGCTTGGCTATGTGAGATCACTGCCACTTCAGTAGCTCTTAACTGCCCTGTAGAGTCACTCTGTTCTACTCTTACTTGGTTTGATTTTTCTAGCTTTGTAGTGCTTTTTCTCTATCTGTTTAGATATTAATGTCTTTGGCAAAGGCAAAGTTCTTTCTAACTTGTATTGTTACTTGCAAGGATTGTAGATCATCTTCAGATCAGCCCTTTTAGACTTTGCGTGAAAAACAATTGAGAAATCAGCTTATAGAGTTTCTTGCTCAAGCAGGCAATGAGCTGAAGCTCTCAGTTGCCCTGGTTTTGCACATTTACCCAAAAAGTTTACAGCAAAATTTCTGTCTTGCCTTCCATGGACTATTTCAGTGAAAATCAAAACCTCTTGGTCCCACAGAGTTGCTGTAGAGTATTTCCTTATTCTAATCAGAGCACCACAAGATAGCTTTTTTCTTTGTTTGTTTGTTTGTTTATCTTTGTCAAGCAATGTTTGGCTTACATTGTCCTGTTGCCTCCCCTCTTCTGACGGAGCCTTGGCACTGTTGAACCAAAGCTGTTTTCTCAGTGTGTGTTAGTAAGCTTGCTTGGGGAACAGAGAAATTGCATTCTCTTTTGGTACCCTTAGGAATGTTGACCTCAGTATCACAATGTGTATTACTGTCCTTGCTGCTCAAGAAGGCCTGCACCCTCCACAGTGCCTGATTTTACCCGTATCATCATTTCAGCATGAGCAGATGGGATCCACCATGATGCCAGGCCTCTTCCATGAGGAGTCACCATTTGAAAACACGTCTTTCTTTCCAAACCTCACCACGTGGTGGCATTCAGGCAACCATACCTTATTGTAGAACCAGTGGCCACTACAGATTATGACCTTGGACCTCTTTTTTACTTGAGATTGGACCATGTCTTTACCCAGTCTGCTGTAGGTGAAGTCCTCTACTGTTTTTCCACACCAGCCTAAGCAACCCTTTTGGGCTGACTACAGGAATTGCTCACCACTTCTGTCGGGTTTGATTATAATCTCTGACTTATCTGTCCCTTCCATGGATGAAGGAATAAGCAGTACCAAGTTTACCTGGAGGATCAGAAAGTTTTCCTTCCTTGAAGAAGTCTGTTGTGCAGTTTCCAGCTATTAGGTGTCATGGAGAGTCCAAGGAACCACATCAGAGAGTAGATTTTTGCAGTAATGGATTCTTATATATGTATTTATCTCTAAAATGTGCAGTAGGTAACAAGCAATATGGAAATTATATTAAAAATTCAGTGTACAGCAGTAAGAAATGTGTTTATGTAATTGGTAAGTATAGGGATAATAAATCAAAGCAATAGCATGAAAAAAGATAAGAAAAGATATTTTATAGACAGCTAATAGAGAATTACCCAACTAGGGCCAAAAATCTTACCTGTAACAAATTTAGAAACTGTTTCAGGGGTAGTTTGGCACATCTGCACAGGCAACTTCTGCATAAATACAGCTTCTCTGTCAGAAGGATACTGTTTTAGTGACAAGCCCTCATCACTACTGTAAAATTATCTTTAAGTGAGATAATTGTATATGATTGTACCGTTTGCACATAGTTTTAACCTAATGGGCTTTTCTACTTTGCAGTCAAGCGTTTTGAAACCAAGCCTAAGCTGCATCTGCAAAATACTTCTTGCAGATACGACTTGTCTCCAGCAGAGAAGATTGCTGGTTTAGTTGTTTCAGCAAGCATTTTGCTGTGTAGCATTTTGCTTTTGATCACGTACGTTAAAAAGTGAATAGAAATAAGATCTGTACGTCTAAGTGAATTAGCAACTTGCTTATCCAGAGAACAATAAGAGCCTTTGCTGGGTTTTCTATGTTAGACCCTCTTAAGCTATGTCTACGTTAGTGAGCAGTAGAGTACCAGCAGATCAGTGGAGAGAAGCAATTGCTCAGGCCTGTACATCTCCAAAATATGTAGCTTGAGGATTTTACACTATAAACAGCATGTGTTTGGGGGGTTTTGCTTTGGGTTAGCTTTAATCTGCCCCCCCGTCTAAGGAACCAGTTGTTGGTTTGGACTTTTTCTTTTAAGGATTTGGGGACTATTTGGTGTGCACCTGGAATGGAGCTTTTGAGTCTGCTCAGAGAAATTTACATGACCCAAAGCCACTCTGTGAACAATACTGACACGTGGTAATTGCCACGGTTTAAGGCAGTATGGGGGTTTGCTATAAACCCTCACTACTGTTAGAAACCAGGACTCTCAGACTCCTGTTCTTTGGAATCATGGGGAGAAGAAATGGGATGGTTTTCTGTCATTGAACACGCGGAAGGAAGAGTCCTGTCACTTCTAGAACAGCAGATGTTTTTCCACATCTTCAGTACTTTTCTAACCCTTTGGAATACAGACAGACTGAAGCCTGCCTGCTCTCCCTGTGACTTTTTTTTCCACACTCTGGATTTGCTGTGGAGCAACATTTTCAGGTGACAAAGGAGCATCTGTGAAACACTATCCAGACTCTGTTTCCCACCTCTGAGGTCTTTGAGGTTAATGAAAACACAATGACTCTGTTGGAACAGCTCTTGCACAGCTTTTGAGGTCCTTGGCTTGAGCTCTCTCTGTGTCAATCTGCCTTTCCAACAGCAGCCTTAATTGCAGAAATAGTAAAACAGTGGATTATTTTCTCCAGCTTTTGGGCTGCTGCAGAGGCGGGTGTGGAAACCGTCTTTACATACCAAACCAGGCACTGTCTGCTCTAAGTGCTCAGCTGGGCCTGTGTGAGGCCCAGCAGCAGATGATTTGAATTCAAAAATATTCTCTGTGTCCTTACCTGCTTCTCGATACCTCTCTCTGGGAATGCTCTGAGGGCTTATGAGACTAGGATGGTGCAAAAGGATCTCTCACAAGGTGTGTGCTTCAGATGCCTTCTGGTCCACAGGCTCCCCAAAATAGGGATGTGGCCATGGCATTCAGTTTCCTTTGCTGGGATTGGAGCAGCCTAACAGTCAGATTGTCAGTTAAAATGGCCAGATTATTCTGGTGCTGAGCATTGTTTTCTGCTCATCCGCAGTGGAACTTTTGTGCTGCTGTGAGGCTCCAAGGTCCTGTGTTTTTGCCTTTGACCTCACTCAGCAGCCAGATATTCCTAAGCTGTTTTCCGTGTGTCGTTTTCTTTGTAAATGCCTTCTTTTCAGTGTAACCAATCTCATTGTGTGGGACTCTGATTAATTTTATTCTGCAATGCAGAGATCTTCTGCATATTGAGTAGTTGTGCAAGATGCAGCCTGATCACAAGCATTGTAGTTTTTGAGTAGCTGATTTTATTACAGCAGATAGTGAAGCAAGTGTGTGGTGCTTGTTCCTTGTTTACTGCCAGGGCGTTGAACAGGTAGGGGTTTCCTAGCAAAATAAGGGAAGAAAAGGGATCTTGCTTGGTTTTTCTAATTTACCAGCCCTAGTCTTGTCTTTTTGCATATGTGAGTTTTTCACCTTAAAGTGGTGCCTTAACTCTCTCTGATTCATTTTCTGTTACTTTTGTAGACACGTTTCATATGTTCCTACAGTGTTTTGCTAGGTTGATGTAACCTGGCAGGTTTTTAGACTATCACAGGGTGGCAGATTTAGACACTTGATGTAGCTCTGGCTTCTCTGTCCAGCACTGCATTCTTCCAGGTGGAAGAGTCCTACGGGTGTTTGAACGAACTGGCATTTGGGCCACGTGTTTTCTGTGTCAACAATGATGTCATGGGATGGGGGAAGGACATGGGATAGATGAAAGAGGATTTAACACGCACTTTTTTTGAGGCTGTATTGAATTCTTGCTCCTTTGCTATTCTGCCTTGCCCTGTGTGGGATCTGGGACTGGACACACCGCTGGAGTGTGTCCAAAGAAGAGCAACAAAGCTGGTGAAGGGTGGGGAGCACGAGTCTTATGAGGAGTGGCTGAGAGAATTGGGATTGTTTAGTCTCAAGAAAAGGAGGCTCAGGGGAGACCTTAACACTCTCTACAACTACCTACGAGGAGGTTGTAGTGAGGTAGGTGTTGGTCTCTTTCTCAAGTAACTAATGATAGGACAAGAGGAAATGGTCTCAGTTTGCACCAAGGGAGGTTTAAACTGGATATTAGGATAAATTTCTTCACTGAAAGAGTTGTCAAGTGTTGGAATAGGGTGCCCAGGGAAGTGATGGAGTCACCACCCCTGGAGGTGTTAAAAAAAATATGTGGATATGGCACTTCAGGACATGGTTTAGTGGATATAGTGGTATAGGGTTGATGGTTGAACTTGATGATCTTAGAGGTCTTTTCCAACCTTCATGATTCTGTGATTCTATTATCAGTTGCTTATCTTAAAGTTTTTAGTGGTCTTGGGAAACAAGTAGAGGAAATGATGCCATGCAAGGTCAGGCAGTTTTACCTTTTACTGTTCAATTAGAAGATGATGACCAGCCTTTTTTGTTTTATGTCCATTAGTTCATTCATTTATTACAGAAGCATTAGCAAGGTTAACCCAGCTGATTGAATCCTAGTTGATTACTGCTGGATAATGTAGTTCTTTCAGCCTTAACTTCCAGATAGAATTTCTTTTCTTTCCTGTTCAAAACTCCTTGTCTCCAGCTGAGTTGACAAGTCCCTGAAGTCAGCTGGTTTGTCTGGCCAGAGGTGAAACTTGCTAACTGCAGAGGAAAGAAAAGTGTATGCTAGTCAGCTTTGCGAAGCTACAGACACCAACTCCAAATAAATTTAGAAGATGGTGAAAATAACTGTTATTTTATTTTCTAGCCCTGATGGATCCCCCATTTCTTTAGAATATTTGTACAGAAGTTAATTCAATATCCTCATGATACAAAATCTGTGATAAACTGCTAAACCTGATATTGATGTTGACAGGCAAATAAAAAAGAGGATAGCTGTAAAATGTATATTAAATCTATAATGTAGAGCATGAGAAATAGCTCTGCAGCTTTCCAAATGTTGGTGAGAGCAATTGTATAGTTAGATGTTCACAGCTGTGCAGGTAATAAAGACCCTGGCAGTGCTAAATGTTCAAACAAGTTACGTCACTAAGCACTTGGGCTTTTGCTGTGCAGTTGTCTTTGGCGTTGAGCTGCTGGGTGGCTGTGCCATGCTGGTTATTTTTGGTCAGCAGTGTTACCATTGGTTTTGATACTTCATGTACTACCTGAATAAAAAGCATGACTGATAATTCTGGAATTAAGCTGTTTGTAATTGGAAAGGTCAGAGGTCGCCGCTGATGCGAGAGGCAGGCCTTAAAGAAAAATGAGTGTTTGACACACACAGATCCAGGGGATAATTTAGGCTGGTGCGGGGGCATCTCTGGAGGTCTCTAGTACAACCTCCTGCTCCAAGCAGAGAGAAATAGATCAGGTTGCTCTGGGCCAGTGAAGTTTTGAGTGATCTCCACAGATGGAGATCCCACGGCCTCTCTGGGTCCCTGTTCCAGGGTTTGACCACAGTGGTGGTGAAAAATAAATGACACCTGATGGGAATTTGCTGTGCTGCAGCTCGTGTCCAACGCCTCTCTGTGCACCTCTGAAAAAAGTCGGTCTCTGTCTTCTTGGCACTCTTCTGTTAGGTGGCTCCAACCAGCAGTCAAGATTCCCCCTCTGCTGCCTTCAAACCCAGTTCTCTGACACTTCTTTGAATGTCACGTTCTCCTTTTTCTGCATCCATCCTGGTGGCAACTGCTGGACTTGCACTGTTATGTCAGTGTTGGTCACAGTTACAAGAGGAACAATAATTGCTATGAGATTTATGATAATCTGTGCAGTAGAAGTTTCTTCAGGGTTTTGGGTGGACTGTTAGCAATGGGACAGCTCATCTATGGAGATGAATCACAAAATAATTTTAGCATAAATTTAAAAGATTAAATTATCGAGCTCCTTTGGGGAGAAGAGTGGTTATTTGTTTTCTGCAGGTGAAAATGCAGGAAATATGGAGTCTGTTACCAAAAAACCCAAACAAACAAACAAAAAAACCCAAAAACCCAAAACTTTAAAATGCAACAATAATGTCACATATTTCTTTCTTACTATTTATTTGATTAGTTTCATTGCAGTATCGAAAATACATTAGGAATATTTAAAAACTTAAACTTAATGAATAAAAGATTGGAATGAATATTGGTTTCCAGCAGTTTGAAATTGATCCATGTGGAAAAATACACTGAAAAAAGGATAATAATTTAATTTTTAAGTGCTGTGCAATGGAAGTTTTTAATGTAATGAAAAATTTTAAGTATTAACGTGGGGTTTTTAATCCTAGCTCTACGAGGTGATGAATATCTATCCTAGGGTGGAAGGGTTTTCCAGATACTTGACGTTATTTTTATACATGAGGACTTGGTTATTGACTGTAATTTTTAAGTTCCTTCAGAACATGGATGGTAAAGACCATTTCAGTGACTGAAATATTTGTATTTCCTACCCAGTATTATATAGGAGATTATGATATTAATTTTAGTTTAGAGGCAACAGTAGAAAGAATATTTTTCTGTGGGTGAACATTAAAACATTGCCTTAACTGAATACATGTGAAACGAAACAAAACCCATGTTCTCTAAAGCTTTTCTCAGGTCAATGTTTATGAACATCAGACTGACTTATTCCTCCAGCCTGTGTTAGTTAAAGGCCAAAACTCTTGCTCTGTTCCTTTACTTTGTTGGAAGATCACTGCTTTGTTTTAGTGATAAACAAATACAGCTATAGGACTTATTTTCTGAATATGAGCTTGTGATATTCTGTAATATCAGAGTGGCTGTTCAGTGGAACAGTCTGGCAAAGGAACAAGTGTGATCTGGCAGTTAGTGCAGTAAAATGGTTGTGAGGCTTCCCATGCTAAGTACACCTTGAAAAAACTTTTTTCCTTTTTTTACTTTTCTGAGTTAGAATATGCTTTACTGTTCTCTGTGCTATGATCTTCATGCTTGAGGAGGGCATGTGTGAGGAAAGAGGGCTATTTCCTTCTGCCTTAAAGGAAAGTATGACACGTCCCATCATCCTGGCTGCACAGGAGGTTAACATGATTGTTTTTCTGGGCTTCATAATTCTGATGAGCCTCAAGACTGATCTGCAGGGATCCCAAAGTCACGCCTGACTGTCAGCCTCCATCTGCTACTTCAGCATGGCATGAACTCCTCCGAGAGAGAAGCAGTTGTAACCTGGTGCCTCCTTTAGTTGAAAAATGAGTAAATGCCTCAGAAAACCAGAAGGGTTGATGCTGCAAGCATTTATCCCATCTATACGACCAGCTGGCTGTACATACATCACCTCTAAATATGGCCAGCTTTCTCGACACTCTGTTATATTCCTTTTGTTTCATGCGGGAATTGGCACAGTCAGCCCTCCTCCTCTTTCTTCTTCTTTACCTGGTGTTGCTTGTGTTGCAGAATAGTGCAAGGGAGAGCTGTTCCAGGGAGAGCCTAAATTCCCAAGACCAACAGGTCAGGTAGGAACCCATTTTAGGCTGGAAAGGAGGATTCAGATAAAATCAAGTCAGTTTAAGTCAGTTTGGGGATGATAGTCATCAAGAACTGTCAGTCAGTTCATCGTTTTCAGAAATTCTAGTAAGCAGAACTAATGGCCTAAATGTGCATACAGTTCTCAAAGATAATAAATTAAAAATGGAAATGCTTTTTTTTCTCTGTAAAATTTTGTGATCCGAAAACCAATAATGTTGTGGAGGAAACTGATGGGGGGGAAAAAAAAAAGTCTCAGGAGTACACTTGAAATCAGAAGAGGCTGGGCCAAATTAGCAGGGATGTGTCTTAAGTCACAGTCAAGCGTATTGGACACTACCACTCCTGTTGCATTGAAATTATTGTTTTAGATGGCCAGTTTCTCCCTGACAGATGATTGGGTTTTAATATTCTTGTCTGTAGTTCTGCAGCAATAAAAAGCACTTGGTGCCTTGCTTTCAGTGCTTTGCAATTATTTAAAAACAATAAAAGCAAGTAAGAATTGGAGTAATTTACCCTTTTTACCACATAGTAGCTCTCATTGCCAGTAGAAACAGTCATTGTTTTGGCTGTTGCCTCAATATCCATCTCCTGATGCCCGAAAGGAAAAAAAAAAAAAAAAAAAACAAAGTGGGACGGACTCACAGTGTGTCTGTAAGTGAAGCAAGTTGGTCTGGGTGAATCTATATGGACTTAAAGGAGTCAGGTCTGGGATGAGCAGGGAGCTGTGCTGGCCTGTCCATCCTGTCTGAGACCTGTGTAGATTGCCAGTTTGCTGAAGCAATCATAAACTCCTAAAGAAACATAACTGGTTCTTTCTGATGTTATCCAGATACCTTGACATTGTAGCCACAAATGTGGCTTTGAGGGTGCCTTCACATCGGCAGGCAGCGTAGCCATCCGTATTTGGACCTATGGCAGGAAGATGTGTAGGACAGTTGAGTCTTCCTGGCAGTCCCTTCTTGGTGATGCCCCAGCCAGGATGTGTGCTGCATCCAGAGAGTGTCTCAAGGAGTTCCCCCAGAAAACCAAAAACCTGCATGTCAAATCCACACTGAATTTGCAATGAATTTGAAGATAGTAGGAAGCTGGTGGCACCCAGTACTCATGGGCACATACAGGACATGGGCATGGTATATAAGAAAATGGATCAAGAAAGATTGTGCAGGCTGCCCTCATATATACTGACAAGGGTGCCTTCCTGATTTCTGAATGTCTTTTCCCGAAATATGGTGGCCTGTGACATTCCTTAATGGTTTCAGCGTGGTCTTGCACACGCAGTCCTGAAACTGGACAATATGTTTAAGTCTGTGCCAGAAACATGAAGGATATGCAGCCACAGAACCTTCCTGCTTAACTAACCAGATGTAGGTGGACACTAGCATTGCTTGGGTGGTTTGTTTGTTTTAAGCCTCTTCTTTCAAAGGGAGTAAGAGGTAGCCAAAGCTACCTATAGGTCTGGTTGCCAGCAGCTCTGTTATCTCCTTATAGTAGGGGAGAGAGTGTGAGTGTTCTGCTGTGGGATGCTGCTAGGTCCTGCAGGGCAAGCTCTTGATGCTCTTACAGAGAGCCCTGGGATGGAGCTCCGTTTTCCACAGCTGTTTGTATTGCTCTGGTCAAAGCTCTGGTTCTCCAGTGAGAAAGCTGCCTCTTTGTCTCCTGCTGCCCTCCAAGTCCCTATTCTGTCATGTTTTGCTGTGCCCAACAGTTTTTGATGCCCCAGGCTTATGGTGTACACAACGAGTGCAATAGCAGGGTCCTGAAGGTGTAACAGGCAGTGCAATTACTGATAACTCTGTATGTTCATGTTCTTTTTTTATTTTAAAAGTGGGAGGTATCAAGGAATAAGCTTTGGTTTAAAAATCATTGCTTAAGTGCTACAGAGAAATACAGGGCAAAGCTGTGCAAAGATATTCACCCTCTTCCCTGCTTAGAAACCCCATCAGGAACCAAATGTTCACCACTGGTGTTCATCAGCCTTTACTCTGTTATCAGTAGTCTGCTATTAGAGGAACACATACATTATACTTCCCCTTTTGCTAATACAGAAAGCTCACCATCACAAATCCATTACAGGTCAGGATCTGAAACCACAGCCTCTATTTACTCTATTTTTTGGTTTTGGTTTGGTTTTGGGGTTTTTTTTTGGTTTTGAAGATAGGTCCTTCCTGGTGTCACATGAACAAATGTAGATGTTGCAGCAGCACTTTCGTACCACAGAGAATGAACCTAGAGGACTAGCTGAGTTGCAGGGTGGCCGATTGGTTTTGCTTTTTGCCTGAAGAGATGTAGTTTGCACTTCTAACACCATGCCAAAACTCCACATGAAATTGCCAGTGTTTATTTCCTTCTTTTATTATGAAATTGCTTTAATTTTTCAGTTAAGTTTTTCCACAAGTATCTTTCTTTTTCAGATGTTTCTGACTGTTAAAGTCAGGGTTTGTCCATGTTGAAGTAGCATTAGTTTAGCTGCTTCAGAGTAAGCAATGCTAATAGGCAGCTGTAACGGTGGTGTGTAAAAGTCAGCATTTACTGAGTAAAGTTGGTGTCATGAGCTTAAGCCTGCTGTCAGTGAACCTGTGAAACCATGTGGACATGTGTGCTACCCATGGTTTAGTTCAGGGATGGTGGTGTTACATGCACATGGTGACGGTATAAACTGCAGTTTGTCATACTCCCACTTGTGCCCTGTGTCAGTTTGAGGTTTCGGGGAGAGGATCTCTGACACTGATTTCCACTCATGGCTATTTCGCAGACAGTTTTCTTGTGGAATGTCAGTACTCTCCTGAGCTGTGAGACTGGGAAGTAGAAACAAAATCAGTCTGTTCTGCAAGACACCTTGCCTGATGGCACTTGGTCAGAAACAGTTTTTCTAAAAATCATGATCACAGGGTTGTTATCTTATGTTCCATTCTGTATGTTTCTGTTTCTTTTCAGGGAAGGATCATGTTTGCAGATTTATTGGCTGTGGAAGGAATGAAAAATTTAATTATGTGGTCATGCAGCTTCAGGTGAGTTCTGTGCTTCCCCTCTCCCCCTGCCATGGAGATGGCATCACAGGGAAGGATTTACAGTGAGAGAATAAGGCCAAGCACTGGTGTAGAGACTTTGTTGTACATAGAAAGTGGGTGGAATGGGAGACAGTGAGAGATGCTGGTGTGGCTGTGATATCCCTTTGGATAACTCCAGTTGTCAAGATGTGCTAAGATATTTCATAGCTCTGCTTTTCTGTTTAAGATGGCTTTTTGTCAATTTTCTGAGGAAAGCACTCAATTCAGAATGCTTGCAGGAGCTACCCACAGTGTTGTGCAGCAGTGGCAGCTGTTTCAAATATCTCCTGCTGAGCTCTGTGCTGCAACGTTCAAAATGTGTCTTGTATCAGAGCTCAGATTGCGCTGGGAGCCAGTGATGTCACACCACCAGCACAGTCTTCTCTGTGAAAGGAAGTGATCTCTGGCTCCTCAGTCTCTACCAAGCTCAGCAGTAGTTTGGCTTCTGCTGTGAAAGTGTTTTCTCCTGTTAGAACACTGCTGTTATTAAGTCAATATGTGTAAATACTTGGGCAGGTAGCACATGGAGACTGTGCTGCTAGGCAGCCAGCTACTCCTATCAGAGTTAACCAGCTGAAGTCTTACACTTGTGTCTACACAAGCCACAACAGCAGCGAGAGCTGCAGGGACCTCTGCATGCTTCAGCATGAAACTTCACCAAGAACACATATATAATTAGATCTTCAGAGCCCAAATATGGTGATACTGTCATGAAAACAGCTTTCTTTTTCACAAAAGCAGCTTTGTTTTACAGCGTACAATCACAGGAGAAAGAGTTAGGGGGGAACAAGTGGGAAGAGATGGCCGAGTCAAAGACACATGGAAGAAAGGCCTTTAAGGAAAGGGATATTGTCCCTGGCTCGAGGGGAATACTTTAAAACTAAAGGTGCTTCTTTCTGACACAGTTGCCTTGGAAGCTGGCCTGTTTCAGCACCTGACATAAGAGTTGACAGGGAACTTGTTCTATCTCTCTTGCAGCTTGTATGATCAAGACTTTGTTGTGCAAAGCACTGTGTGATTATACAATACAAACCTACCCTTCCCCTGAAGAGCTTACAGCCCATGTCATGTTTCTTTATGTATAATTTGGGTGATAGAACATGTTGAAGGGAAGTGAGGAGACTGAAGCACTAAGTAATGAGAAATAAGCTGCTGCAAAAACTGGAAGGTTATTTTTCAGTAGTGAATGGTGAATGAAGTAAAATAAACAACAGCAGACCCCAGCAGACCCCACTTCTTTAAAATAAACTTCTGATTCTTTTGAAGTGTGGTTCTACTTTGCAAGGTGGATAAATAAAAACAGTAAAATTCCTGGTGCTTGGGTTTGCCTTTTAGACACCACTGGCATCCCAACTGCTGTTACAGATAGAAAACATCTTTTGCTCTCTCACCAACCCTGGCTGTTGCTGCTGCTGCTGCAGTGCGGGTGTGAATATGATTCTTGAAAGGGCTAATCTGGAGCTCATGGAATAAAAAGACTTCTAACCCTTCAATCCTCTCCTTAACAAACCTGATGAAGATGACTATACCTTGGAAAAAAACTTCTCTGCACAGAATCTCTTACTTTCTAGTCTGTTCTTGACTAGGTAACTGAGCTTGTAGAGTAGGCAGAGCTAAAAATCATTTTGTTATTTGCAAACGAAGACTTTGATACTTAAAGCATTAGATAGTTTTTCACCATCACTCTTCAGGCTAAAACTCTGCTTCAACTTCCAGGTCTGCTTAGACATGGTTTGTCATGTGTCCCTCTGACTTTTGTGTACTGCAGTTCTCCCTTTCTCACTGGGACTGAGGCTTCCATTGTAAGCTTTGCAACTCATTACATCTGCTCTTTTTCTTAGACAGCCTGATGGTGTTTATTTGGAAAATAATGCTCATTTTCTGTATCTTCCTGAGGGCAGTATTAGATATTGACATGCCTTGGTTTGTTTCTGGAGGGCAGGTGTCTGAGACAGTCTCCCAAACCAGATGGGGAAAACTCTTGACACATTTCAGTGTGCGACTGAAAAAAACCTGCCTTTCCCTGTTACCACTGGATAAGAGAGTTGATGTCCATGAAACCACTTTACAGGGGAAAGAAAGATCTTCTGTCAATTCAGTAACTTGGATCTTTCAATATAGTGATGACAAATCTGTGCTTCCTCTAGTAAATTGTCACAGAAATTAAAAAATATAAACACTGGAGAAGTAGCTTAGTCTTTTTTGTTCATGCTAAGGAGCAAACCTGGGCTGGTTGCTGTTGCTTGGCTGTGTCTGTATTAGCTGACCTGTATCAAGTGCTATGAGCAGGGACACCTTCCACTAGACCAGGTTGCTCAAAGCCTCATCCAAACTGGCCTTGAACACTTCCTGGGAAGGAGCATCTACAGCTTCTCTGGGCAACCTGTTGTAGTAAACATCTGTGAATAACTGGAGAACTGGAAAAGGGTGGATGAAGGGGTGACATTTCACTGTTTTGGAGAGCAATCTGTGTTTTCTCATCAAATGCTTGGAATCTTTTATTTATCTTCTGTTGTGAGGTTTGTTTGAATACATCTGGATTTGTATTATGAACATGTGTGTCTTTGCAGAAGTAGAATCAAGAGGTTCTATGGTGTAGTGATAATCAGCATGTCCCTGTAACTTTTGTTCTTGATACATGTTCTCTAAAACAGTGGACTCTTATTCCTAATGTTTTTTATCAGCTGATAAATGCATTAGTTCTGTGGTTTGGAGTATAGAATATACCCATTTTGACATCACCTTTCTTTTTACAAATCTAAAGAGATACAGACAAAAGTTAGATGTCAGAGATGAAAGAATACTGTGATTCTTCTGGTGTTCAGTGTGTTTGGTTTGTTTGTAGTTTTTTGGTTTGTTTGGTTGTTTTTTTTCCCCTAAATTGTCTTTATTTTCCTGCACAGCTGGTAGTTTGGTTTGGGTTTTTTTCCCCCAGAAATATAATTAACTGGAGGTAAATTACCAGTTTTTTAAATAAGTATCTTTTAAGTGAGTAGAAACATCCTCCTCTCCTGATTTTGGGTATGATTCTTTTGATATACAACTTCCCATTATCGTGTTGCCACAACAATGCTGATTTGAGCTTGAGCCAGACTGTTGTGTGTTAGGGATTTTCCGATGAAACTGCTTCTATGAGCTGTAACAGATAGTGGCTTTGTGACCTGCTTCTCCTATTAGTGCTACTTTTTAATCTTTAGATGGCTCGGAGAACAATCAAAGGTTGTTTTTAAATCAGCTTCTATATAGTCTGGGTTTAACAGTAAGGAGATGCTGGGCTCGTACAGTCTGAGGCACTGCTGTCCATGCCTAATTCCCAAATAGTGCATCAGCTGATTTCCCAAGATAAGAGTTTGGTATCTCCTTATCAGCAAATACATCACTTAAAAGTTAAAATGAAATATTGGAAGAGCATTTACAAGAGATAAAGCAGACATAAAGTGAGCACCTCTCTGATTAGCATTTTTGCTTTTTGGGGGATGCATGTTAACTTGCAGCTGTGAAATGTTATGCTTTAGTGCAATGGTTTAAGTGTTTTATTGATTGTTTCAGGGACGAAATCTTGCAGATCTCCGAAGGAGTCAGCCTCGAGGGACTTTCACGCTGAGCACAACACTTCGATTAGGCAAACAGATTCTGGAATCAATAGAAGCCATTCACTCTGTGGGATTCCTGCATCGTGACATCAAGCCTGTATGTTGTTTTCGAAGTTTTCCTTTTGGTTGTATGTCTGTCTGTTCTACTTGAGTCAGTAAAGACAGTCTGAATATGGGCAGATCTCAGTGGAGGCATTTAGGCCTCCTTGCACACTCCCACTGTCTGACACATGGGCTATTTTCTGTAAGTACAGGATAGTAACATAGTATTGTCATTCCTTTAAGTGCACAGCAAACTGTTTTTTTATCGACAGAGGCTGCTCCGTGGTGGGTTAGTAGCTGTCAGTCATAGTTGTAACAGTCAAGATCACATGATGAAGCAACCTAATTTTGAACAACCATTTCAAGTCCAACCAATTATTACTATAAAAGGGGTTCAGAAAGGATGTCTTGCTCTATGGCCTATCACTTGAATAAATGCTATTTCATGTATTTGACTTAGCTAAATCATTCTCTTAATCTTTTCTGAGCAATTGCCAAAAAAATTGGAGCAGTGTCCACTGTTGTAAATACAGTCACAGTGGTGGTCATCTGCACAGGTGAAACACAATCATTCCAAGTCTCATTGTATGAGCCTTTTTCCTGCAGCTCTTCACTGCTTGACCTGAACACTTATTGCTACATGATCCATGAGACCATCTTCCTTCCAGCAAAATCATTGATTGCTTTTAAAATCAGCTGGTTTTGGCTGATCAGATTCAGCTGAAAATCAGTCACTAATGTGACTGGCCACAAAACCTTTAGCAGCCATCCATTACGGTAAAGAATATAACTTGGGGTTAAAAAAGTGCTGCTCCATTTGCTTGTTGTCAGTTTATTTACTAAGAACCAAACCCAGTGTTTTATAGCTGTTGGAATGTTGAGGTAAATTTAGGTAATGCGGTACAGTGGATGGAGATTCTGGGAGTTAGGGCAGAAAAATGCATGCTAGCAGATGAACCACTAACAGAAGCATTTGTGTACAGTAACTCCAGCCTGTTATGCAAGCGATACAGCTTTCACTGCAGATCTAGTGGTGTTAAATGTAGCTCGTTCTCATAGCAGCTGAAATTTAGCTAAGCTAATGTGAATTTTAGTTATTTTGAGATTCCACAGCCACTTATCTTCAAAGAGAACTTCTTAACATGGCAGTGATTCTCTAATCATGATATTTAAGATGCATCTTAAAATTCTTCTCTTTGACTTATGTTTCCACCAGAGGCATGTGGGGCTATATGACAAAGTTTTGCTAACAAATGGCCACTCTTACTCAAGTTGCTGGTATAAAATTAATTGCTTTCTTTCTTTGTCTAGTCCAATTTTGCCATGGGCCGCTTACCTTCAACGTACAGGAAGTGTTACATGTTAGACTTTGGTCTGGCCCGTCAGTATACCAACACTACTGGTGAAGTCCGGCCAGTAAGTAAATTTCATGTAATTTTTTTCCACTTCTACAACTGCTTAGGCATTGAAAGGTTTTGTGATATTTGTTATGCTTGGGCATTATGCTGGACTGCATTTTCTGCAAGGTGAGAAGCAGCAGGTGACTTCAAGTGAGTTGGGAATCTAAGAAAGGATGCTTGCTTTTGTATTACAAGGTGTGTGGCTTTTTTTTTTTTTTTTTCCCTTTAGGATAATCATGTTTTCCACAGGCTTGGAATACTTACTGAGTACATTATGGCCAAGCAAAGAGGGTGAGCACAGTGTTGGCCATGTAACTTCTGTAGTCCCAGAGGACTGGTCTAGTTCAATTCTCTGCAATCTGGGGAACCAGGTCGTTGTGTTATTAAAGCTTTTTATGAAAAAAATGCTAGAACTTAGAGGCCGACCTGATCTCTGAGGCTGAGCTTAATGTGAACTGCATCCTGTAATGCTGTTCTCACCCTTGCCTGGCTTTGGTTTTGTGTATATTGTCCCCTGTCCAGATTTTTTAGCAAGAGCATTTCAGTGTGCCTGCTTGGGGGGGAGGTAAGGGCAGAGGGCATAACTTCTGCCACATGGTGTGTGTTATCTTCAGTCATTTTACCAGCACTGTTATCTGGGGTCACTCAAAAGGATGCATTAAGCTTCAGATGCTCTAGCAATCAGTCAGAGCATTCCTAGATGTATTTCGGAACACAGCATAAGCAGAGAGGGCTCAGACAATCTCTCTGTTTATTGTCCTAGGCTTAGACCTTTTGGTCTGCACATCTTTTCCATCTGCAAGATCATTGTTGTTCTGGAAAATATTGACAATGTGAGAGCTAAATTCAGAGACTCTGTAGTGCAGGGTATGGTTGGGGGAATGGATAAAAAGCAAAGATCAGTGAGCAGATTTTGTGTCTTTAGCAGATGAACACAGCTGGGGGATTTTTCTTTTATTATTTCTTCTTTTTTTAATAATTTTTTTCAGTTGGACGTTGTAAGCCTCTGCTTTTTAGCTGTAGATGGGAGCAGCTCCAAAGGTTGTGTCTGCATCTTATTCTTAAGAAGACACACACTATGTCTGACTGGTTTTCTTTGTCAATGCTGTTTAGTTTGTGGATAACTTCTCCATATTGCCCTTTTCAAAACACAGTCCCCCCCAACTTTTCTCTTTCTGCAGTCAGAATTCAAGCCCATTATGAACTGGCATTTGGTTTTCTGCAAATTTCTTCATTGCTTCAGTGAAGCAACTATCTTTTATGTCTGTATTTCAAGTCCCATTGTTTGAACACTGTTCTTTCTTTACAATTAAAGCAACTAATTTTTCCAGATGTCTCTTCTTTTGGATCTTCTCTTTTCTTCCTTTCTCCCACTAATTTAAAATTAATTTGCTTTTATTTTGCTACATCCTTAGAGCATACTCTCAGTCCCTGTTTTTTGGAAACAGCACTACATCCAGCCTTGCCATTTTTCAGAGCAAAAGATTCTTCAGCTATGTCTCACAAGCTGCGTCCTGCTTGGGCTAGTGTGGGTGAGGTGGAGCTTTGTTAGGATGCAAGACTCTGAGAAGGTCAATCTTAATTCTGGTCATTCAGGTGGTTGGTTGCTTGCTTGCCACAGATGGGTCTTATGAAAGGACTAATGACACATAATCTTTTCCTGGTAAAAGGTCTTTGTTTGGAATGTGGGAGGATCATATGGGGTAAAGGGTCATATACCTGATGTGACTGTTCTCAGTATGAAGACAAGTGAAATGAGATATTTTGTGAGATTTTTTTCTTTTTTTCATTACGAACTTTATCTTTTATTTCACCAAAGAGATTATTTCAAGCGAGTAAGGTAGATTTTTCTTTCTCCATTCTGTTTCAATTCCTTTATCCATGAAGAACACAATTCCTGGATTTATAACTAGGTTCTTCCTGAGCCTAGTTATTTTTGTTATTTGGTTCTGAGGTACAATACACAAGATAGGTAGGGGAAGAAGCTCACTTTCGCTTTTCCTGGAAGCACGTCTGAATTTTGCTTTCAGTTGTCTTCATTTATTCACAGACATTTTCTGCTCAAGTAGTTTCTGTGCAGTTTCCTACAATTTCAGAAGCATTGTCATACTTTATTAATAATACTGTAAAAAGTATTTGCTATTTTCACATTCTCTGAAATTCCTAACCTTTGCCTTGCTTGTCAGCTTTTTAGAAAGACTCTGAATGACTTGCTAGTAGTGCAGATAATGGGCCTGGCTTTTAGGATGCTGTGGTTTGGTTTTTGTTTTTTAACTTACCTTTTGCCTTTTTATTTTTGGTCACTTTTCTATTTTGAAAACACCTTTGATTTTGAAAAAGGGGAAAGCCATTGATCCTGTGGAGCAAAATCCTGTAGAAAGCTGTGTTGGCACTGTTTTGTAGGGGTTTATTTGGGGTTTTTTTTATGTGCAATTTACTGATGCCAAACAGGATGTGATTTTTTTTATATGAAAAGGCAGGGAGCTCATTAGTGGCAGAGAGCATGGGCTGTCACTAAAAAGGTCTCATTCTGATTTTTGTAGAGATGGATTAAAGCTTTGAGGTGGGATCATTTCTACCCTCCATGATCCTCACTGAGCATTAGTTCCTCCATCCTCAGCTGTTACCACTCTGGCTTTCCAGACTCTCTTTCAAGGGCAACCACAGTAGCTTTTACCTAGGGAGCTGTTAATCTGCTAAGCTTCTGATGAGTACTACGTATTTGGTTTGTATGTTTTTACAGATGATGGCTACTTGACCGTTCAACTTGATTGCTTGGCATTTGTAAAGTTATGGGCCACTTGGCTTAACTAAATCCAAATTTATTCTAAATCTGAATTTATTCTGTGCTTCTAGGAAAACAAAACTGATCTACCTTATGTGGGATGCTAGTATTAGCACCAATGCTACTCTTTGGACAAAAGCTGTTGTTGCACGGGTTTGCTTTTATGGGAATGGTCTCACTCCTCTGCCACTTGTCCCATGCTAGATGTTGCAAAATCTCCAGGAAAACAGTCTCATGTGAGTAGGAACTCACATGCACTCTAAAGACAGATAGTTGGAGCCAGAAGGTGTGTAAGGAAGCATCAGCAACAATTTTTCCCTCTGTTGGCAATCAGGGAAACTCAGCTGTTCTCAGAAGTCTCATTATTTGACATTTCTCTGAGGCTTGTAGAAGTCAGTCTTTGATTGTTACTGCTTTGGACAGGTAGAGCAGATGTACATCAACCACGTAGCTATTTGGTGCCCATTGTGTGCTGAGAACTGCTTAGGGCCTGGCTGAAGGCCGTTACTTTGGCTACCATCAGCATTTCTGGCATTTGGATCAGAGTCAACATCCTGGCTAGCAGGAGGGACACTGGCTATTAAAACAAGCAGGACAAACTGCTAGTGCAAAATAATGTTATCTTTCCAGGGGTTTTTGTTTTCAAACACTTGTGAGGACAGGGAAATTAAGGAAAAGACAGGCAGCTTGACAAAACTGCTAGAGGAGACACTGATTTCTTTACTGCTCCTCCCTGCCCCTTCAAGTCTCACTCTCTGTTGTTTGAAAGGTGGCAAATGCTGGTTAAGATCTGTGATCTGTATTCAGCAGGGTATGTTCGACCTGGGATTTCCCATTTCTTAAGGGAGCACTGTCAGTGATAATTCACAATGTGTTCCTGGTCCATCACCCTTAGTAACATTTTTTGGTGCCCAATACTTACATATTTACTGAAATAGAGAGTGGAAAAATTACTTAGTCACAGTAAACAGGGCTATGAGACTCCTGAGGTTGCTTTTCTAGGGAATACATCTTAATTTTGTGCAAAGCTGTAAAGCTTCAATGAGAGAGATCGCAACATGCCTTGCTCCCATTCTGCCTGTAGCTTAAATGCATGGTGGCTGTGGTACTCTGCTGTCAGGTGAGCATGCAGGAACTCCTGTAGGAGAGGAGGTTATTGAACCTGAGACTTCCATCCAGACTTTGGGTGAATGATCTAATGCAGGAGAGAAGAAACTGTGCTCCTGTTCACAAAGATGCTCTTGCCGCTCTTGTTCAGATGGGTCCCTTCTTTCACCAACAGTCCTTTTTCCTCAAAGAGGGACCTGTGGTCGTAGAAGCCAAAACCCTGTCTTTGGTAGCTAGGTGTTGACTTGCAGGATGCATCCACTTCTGCCTCAGGCTTTCCCACTCACTGGCAGGACTTGAGGGCCTGGGTGCTGTCCTCTTATGCCCACAGATCTGTAGTCACTAGGTGTACTGAAGGTCACCCCTTGAAAAACCGGTGGTTTTTGTCTTCAGTGACCATCACCACCTTTGCTTCTTGATACAGACATTTGGTTCAAGCTCAGCTGGCTCCCATGACAGGTCTTGTTCCTCCTCAGCAGTTCCCAGGTTACTAAACCTATCCTGCAACTGCAGATCTGCATGTGGAGCAGAAGCCTCCCTTCTGCTGCTAGCTTCCCACCTCATCTGTTGCTCCTTTGAGCATAACTGCTAGTTGTCCTTTTTTCCTGCAGTGCAGAGTTCCTGATCTTCACTTTCAGGGGCTCTGTGAAGATTCTGTTGACCTCTTGTTCACCCTCCCTGATGCTAACACAGTCTGCACACCTCCTTTCCCACCTCACCACAGTTCCTTCACCTGGCAACTCTGCATGTCAACCAGGGTACTTCTCTTAGAAATGAAGCCACTGCAGAGACACCAAGTGCTCTCTCCAGCCCGATGAGGATGGCCACATCCTTCCTTTGGGGCTTTTTCTGGGTTGAGGTCTCCAGTGTGCTAAATGTAGTTGCATCAGCCTATGCTGGAGACCAGGCCTTGTGGCCCATCACCACCATCATTGCACTCTCAGTCAGGCCCATGCTGTCCTAAGCAAAGTTTCTGGACCCCTTCACGCTCTTGTTTTGCTAACTGCTGTCACAACTGCTACAGCTCTATTAGTTGTCTGTTTACTGTTCTGCTTATAAATACCATAGAGAGAAAAAAAAAAAAATCAACATTTTCATGTTTTTCATGACAAAGTTTTTGTTAAACATCGAGAATCTGACAGTTGAACTTTGATGTCAGGTTCCGAATTTCTCAAAACTTTCTTGTCTCATGATATGACAAATAATGTAACAGGAGAGCGGAAACTGAAAACACAACTTTGACCAGGTTGTATCATAAAGTTCTTGTTGTGTGCAGGTCTTTAAGAGTTTGTTGCCTCTTTAAAGTACGACTGTAATTGCCACCACTCAAATGTGAGAGATATGTTGTCTTTTGTAATTTCTTGAAGTGTGGACTTTCTCAGGGGCTGATGTTTTTGAAAATTCATATGTACTATATGGACTAGGTTGCCCTTGTCTACATGCACAGATGCTGCAGAAAACACTGTTGGTGATACACTACTTTCCCTTAAAAAAAAAAAAAAAGCTGTGTAGACTTTTCCTAATGACATCCCAGCTAGCCACATTTCTACTGATTTTGTTCTTTAGGAGAGTTTCAAGTATTTGTTCTGATGTGTGAGGTCTCAACCAACATACCTTTTAAAAATTAGTATTGTACATGCCAGATTAAACAGAAGGCGAGGGGACTGCATCTGCCCAACTACATGTACCCTGCCTGTAGGATATCCAGAAGCACCTTCTTTAGGTCTGGAGGCAGGTTACCAGATGAGATGCAATGAACCAGTGATGCAGTTGTTATGGTCCATATGGAATAGGATGATGAAAGCTACAAAACCTTTTTTTAGTGCCTTTATACAAATCTAGATGAGATAACAGTTGATGATGGGTAAGATACCACCCATCCCGTTTCAAAGAAGGCATTGCAGGTGTAGAGTATTCAGAAGACAGTAATGACAAACTCATGTGAAGAGGGATCGAAAAGGTTGTGATTATAACCTAAGCAAGAAGATTAATAAAATAAATTTTTTAAAAGTCTGTAAAATACTATAAAATCTTGAGAAGCAAATGAGAGCCTGTGTTCTCTTTGGTTGCATAGGAACAAGATATTCAGTGAAACAGGTGATAAATTTAAACCAAAAAAGGGATGCCTTTATTGATGAGGCATCGCTTGCTGCCACAGGTAGTCAATGTGCACTGGGAAGAATAACAGAGCACATCTGCAGGTCAGAGACTGGTCTAAATGGCAGCGAAGGGACAGGGTGTGCTGTGGTAAAGGTAAGGGCCAGCTATAGAAAATAAGGGGGAGCTATAAACTGGCAGGTGAAATTCTGTGTAGATGGTGTGTGGTTTTGTGGGGGATAACAGTTCTAATTTCACATGTGTGATAGTGGCCTCTGGGCTGACAGGTATCACTGGTAAGTGAGATCTTGATGTTATGGAATAGCTTCATGAAAACGTGAGTTTAATATTCAACAGCTTTCAAGAAGGTACTTAAACATTAGTGATTGGGAAAGGAACACAGGACAAATCAGAGATCACTGTTGTGACCCTTGATGAGATGAGAGTGGTTTTTCAGAGTTTTCGTAGTGTACCTGAGAGAAAACTTTAGACTGATGTGAGGTGAACTGAGTAGCTGTTGGCCTTGTTCTTGCAACGTCTTTCTCTTTGTGTTGGTCATAGTGGGATGGTAGCAGCAGTTGTGGGTATAGGCCATCTCTGCCATCTGCTGTTAAAAGAGCTTGCTTTAGGGTGCTTTACTACTTAACTCCTCTCCTGTGAAATTTTTACAGTGGCTTCACTTCGTGGTTGCATGAGGGCAAGCTAACCTAGCAGCAATAAAATGGGTACATATAAAATATGTTTAGAAACATTTAAAAATTAAGGTAAAAGAAAGAACTGTGTTCTCTTCCATATCAGTGATCTTCCTGTAGGATATTTGTACCACATTTTTCCTCACTGGAGAAATTGGGAAATATGTAGCTTGGGGACAGTGTTGTCCTGGACCAGTCTGCTCTTCGCCCAGAATACTGATATATAGGAAGCAGTTTTTCCTTCCCTTAATATCTAAAGCAATCCCATTGCCTCATCCGAGGCCACTGTCCATGTTTTTCAAGCTCAAGTTCTGCACCTTCCTGCACCCCACAATACTTTTTTCTCCATGGGATCTTCTCAGGATTTGTGCTATTATATAACTTTAGTGGCAAGGACGTATAGTTGGTTTTTTTTGGTTTGTTTTTTTTTTCCATATGGGTTATGCAGATGTGTTATATACTTTGTTATCAGCATGAGGATTCCCATCCAAGTGGGTTTGAAGTGGGCAGTAGTTCAAGTCATGTGTTTGTCAGTCATGGAAGGCCTGGCGATCTGCTTAAGAAGAGAGGGCTTATGGAGGGTATCTGTTACTTTATATGCAGAGGATACTCTTCTGAGAAACAAGTCTAATTTTCTCTTTGTGATTCCCTCCAACCTGCCCCATGAATAAGTACATTTTGGGGTGAATCCCAAGACCTTCCATAACAAATTCAATGTAACAATGCAGAGAGCTTTTTTAGGGGTTTAACTATTTAATTTCCTTCAGATGCCACCTTCTGCCATGGTTCAGATAGAGACAGGAGTGGTTTTATTCACTGTGATGTCCTGGTTGTACAACCCACCTTTGCCATGCAGCAATACAAGCAGTCAGTGTTGATACACATCTTAAGCCAACAGAGCTAAGCAACTGGGGAATGAATTGAGAAATTGTTGGGTTTTTTTAAAATTTGTGGAAGTATCTTCTATAGAAAGTGCACAAGTCAAAATTTTCATCTTGCATTAATTTTATAGCAGAGAGCTAGACTAGCAGAACATGTTTGATACAGAGAACTAAGGCTGAGAAGAAAATTTGAACTTGGAGGGGAAAATAGGCATAAATGTAGTACAGATAATAAGATGTACAAGATGTGCTTGTATAGTGGAGGTGTTCCAAGTCATGAAGGTCTTCTGTGCTAGTGTAGGTCAAGTTTTGGGCAATAACTCCTTGATCATTACTTGTCTTTGTTCAGGTCTGATAGCTTTGTCACTGACTTGCAGTACGGAAAGCATTATACTCTTCCTCTGTCTGTTGCACCCTACCTTCAGAAACATATTTCCTATGGCTCCACGAATATTAATTGAAAGTTATCAAGGGTTTAGCATCTTGGTCTTAATTATTTATTTGAAAATAAAGGAGAGGTTAATGTTTTTCCTGGAGTCTCTCTTCTGTTGCAGGATCTGGCACTGGGCTGCAATGCTCAGCAAGCATTTTTTTTTTTAGCTTAGTCAGCTGCAGCCCGTTGGTTAGATCTCGATCTCCTCGTGGCTCAGACTGCACTGCAGTAGTTTGCAATGCCTTGCTGAAGATACTGTACCTGTGCGAGGGCAGCTCCGCGAGTCAGTGGGCGGAAAGATGATGTTGTAGGCAGGACAGTGCTTAGCCTGTTTAGACAAACATGATGAAGGCTGCAGAAATGTGTCAGCTAATTGAGAAAAAGGTATTTATTTTCCAAATGTCTGTGCATAGTGTTAAAAATAAACTTCACTGCAGTGAACAAGGTATTAGAAAAGGAGAGTATGGTATTTTTTTCTACTAAGTATTTTTTCCCCCCATTGGAAAATGAGCTATAAAATAACACAAAGGTTATTAACTCCTACATCCTAAGACCCCAAATATTCAAACATAGAAGCCGAGCAGCTTTTATACTTACTTTTGTACTTGAAATATATATAAAGCTGTAATGTTATATAGGAGATTAACATTTTACAGTACAATAAACAGATTTGTGGAGCTGTAGTACTCAAAATACTGTATTAGCTTAGGAAAGGATATAATTTTTGTCTTGAACTTTGTATCATAAAAAAATAATCAGAGAAAAGGCTGAAAGCATAGTCACGTTGGTTCACACAGAGACAGGGAAAAGGAAAAAAATGGACCTATGTCTTTAAAAATATTGCACATTTAATATGTAATGCTGTTTCTGTGGGAATAGGTTAGTTATAAAACAGATCTTTGTGAAAATTATGTAAAAGTTCTCATTCTTACTTTCATTGTTGAAATAGCAAATTTGGACTTGAGAAGGGAATTCATGTTCTCCTTTAAAACATTACAACTACAGAAAGCCAGTGCAGTTGAAATTAAATGTATGAAAAGCAAACTAGCTGATGGATTTGAAAATCCATTAGCAAGCAGCGACCTCTCACATCTTGTTATAACTAACTGTTTCCTCTGCTTTCCTCCCCTGGAAGCCCTGGTTCAGTGAAGGTGACCTCAGATCATCTACATCAGGTTGTTGGTGGTTTTATTTTATGTAGCAGCTCTCTGGTTAGAGCTCTTGTGCTACAGGGGTGAGGGAAAAGGAAGGACAACTTGGGCTTGAATCCCATATATACCTGCAGGAAACGGAGATCACATTTTCCGTTTCCGAGTGCCTTTACTGCCAAGCTGCAGGGGTGGGTACAGTACATCTGAATGTGTTGTTCCTTCTGGTTGATGCTGTTCCACTTGAAGCTCTGATTGCTCTTCCCGCTGGACTACAGAGAGAGGAACAGAAAACTATTACTGTGTCCAGTGGTGAGGGAGCAGGGGCTTCACTCCCTGAGAAAGTGAATGTTGAGTTGGATTGCAGGTCAAGGCTCCCCTCCATCAGGTAAGTGCATTTGCTGCCAGGTTACAGAGTGCCTGTCATACTCTTTCTCTTTCTTGGTAATAAATATTCAATTATTAAGTGCAAAAGGGATCCTTTCCAACATGGATGCTTTTAGATTTGCACCTCAAAGCACCCTGTGGTTTAGGGGTCAGGGTGTACTCTGGAAGGAGGGAGGTGTGGTTTTCGTGTCTGTCCAAGGGGTGGAGAGATTTGAACTTAGCTCTGCTGCATCTCAGTGATTCCCACAGTTGTCTTTTGTCTTCTTCTTTTTGATAGAAAAGGTCCATCTTCTCTATCTGACTCCAGGAAAGCATTATGAGCTGTAAATCCCAAATGAAATGTGACTGACACTCTACAACGCTCTCCAAAACATTTCCATTTTGGTGGTTCCTCTGCTCTGTGTTACAGCACATGGAAAAACTTCTCGTTCTTACTTAGCACTCCCCATTCTTGCTATGGGGATATTCCATGCTACTTGTTCCTCTATGGGACCATGCATGTAAGAAACAAATGCAGCTCTGAGGCCAAAATTATCTTGTTAAAAATCAAATTATAATTTTGAATAATAAGATTACAGGTGGAATAAGCTTTTGATTTAAAGAAAAAAAAAAAAAAAAAGAAAGAAAGAAAATTCATTCTTAGCCCTGTTTCTAATGTGAGAAAGGCATCCTCATCTCCAGCACGAGTTCTGGCACAGCAATTGCATGATGAGGCAGTTGGCACTTGCTATGCAGAGAGACAAAATTATTACCTTGGTCTTTTCTGTTGTTAAAATCCACTGGAAATTCTGAACCTCCCTAAAGTAAAGAAAGAAAGATGACATTTTAACTCATCTCCTTCTGGTCTTTTGCTTTGGAAAGAATAATAGGAAGCTATTAAGTAACTTTCTCAAAACTAAATTTTGTGCAAAATCTGTGGAATTCTTAGAACTTGCATATTTTTAGGGAAGAGGAATACTAAGCCTCAAATAAGAAAATCCATTGGGTTGATTGCTTTTGATTAGATGATTTCTGTTGGAATAAGTATCTCTCAGCCAAGGTCTTCCCTCAGTTTACTGCGTTGACTTTTAAGGTTATATAATACATTATAATATTAGCTCTTGCCTCTGATCAGGATAGCCCTCATGTTTCCATACTGTACAATTCACATCTTAAGATAAAGTGACTGTTGGCATGGCCTAAAAGCAGCACTGAGTTCCATTCTGCTCTCTTTCAAACCACCACGCTGCATCCCACCACAGACAGTGGAGACCCCACTATTTCTAGGTAGAGCACTGCAGCAATCATCAGGGAAGGGGAAGATGCCTGAAGTTGGTGACTGTGAAGCCTGTGACGTTGTCAAGCCAGTGATTGTACAGAGATTGCTGGTGGTGGTTGCACAAAAAGCCAAATATCTTGAGGGAGAACCCATGACAATTCAAATGTGGAACGGGACATCTCTGTTCATTTTTAGAAACTTAGGCTAAGGTTAGAACTTGCTCTGGGTGAAAAGGGTAAGAGATGAGAAAGAGCAAATCCTCTTGCTGGTTGTGAGATCACTTTGACTGGGGGAGGAAGGGAGGCATAGTATCAGATAATTTTAGGAAGGAAAATCGCAGTAGAACCATACAACTGACCTGTGGTTAGGCTGTATGCATCTCTGCTCCCAACTTTGTTTTTTATACCATTAGGTGTGATATGCAAGCAAGGGGAAGTTAGTCTCTAGAGGGACCCCTCTCACCACTTTACAGAGCATTCACAAACCACACAGGCTCACCTAACGCTTTGTGTCTAAGTGAAACTAAATAAGAGCATGGGCCAACAGCTCTGGGAAGGATACTGGGAGATGGCAACAGCTAGAGACCTAGGTTTCTGGAGGGATACAATGTTGAATTGTTTTTTAATTTATTTCTGTTGAATTTTTTTCTCATTTTGTTGTTTTTTATCATGTTTTTCTTTGGGTTTCTCTCTGTTTTACAGTTCTTTTGGGCTCTTCTTTTGAGGCTGTGTTTGATGCGTTGGCTTCCCATCCGCTGCTCGTAACCATCTCTGCTATGAGTTGTGAGTGAGCCATCACCATGCTTCTGGGTTTTCATTTTGTTTTGTGCTTTTGTTATATATAGAAGTCCGAATTACACCTGGTTTTCTTTTCTCCCTCATGATATGTTTGTTTTTCAACAGGATCATGACAGCTACCTAAAAGTGATGCAGAGACCTAGAACACTCGGGATTCTGCCTGAGGGGCTGGCAGACTTTTGGGTGGTGCCAGAGACTGGGATTTTGTCACTTTTGTGGTTTCAGAGGCAAGGGGAGGGGAGTTCTCTCATCTTACATTTTTGGCTTCAGCTTCTTCTATTCATTTCTGACTCCCCATTGCAATAAAATACGCTGTTGTCATTAATGATTCTACAAAGTGCCGCTGTTTAAATTAGCAAGTCAAAATGCATATAAGAGGTACAGAATTTGTCTGCACAGAAGAGGTGGAGATGCATATCGCTGCCTCTCTCCCATGAGCCTAGCTGATGGAAGCAGGAGATTCCTAGAAGTCAGAGATACTTCCTTTTAGTTCAGTTAAAGCTTCCTTTCACTTTTCCTTCTTATCACAACTTTTCCAACAAGTCATTTCAATCCAAGATATATCTCCAGGTGCTTCCCATGATCTGTGGCATATCCTCTCTCCCCTTACTGCCTTTTCTTCCATCTGTGCTTTCTTTTCATTTTCTTACTGCTGGAAATCCTTTTCCTGTTTCCAGGAGAGGTGGGTTTGTGATCCTAGATGACAGCAGGACTGTGAGTGGCACAGGTGGTGGATCTCATGAGGTGTTTGCACAGGCTTCCAGAAAATTGGGGAGTAGCCAGCAGTCATGTTCCATCAGAGTACCACAGGCATAAGAAATGACAGGAGGAAAGTACTGGCATCCAAATATAAGTTTCTTAGGAAGGAAGCTGGAAACCGGCATATTCAAAATATCAAGTCTAGTAAGGCAATAGGAAAAATTTTAATCTCTATCTGTGAATGTGGTGTAAGGAGCAGGGATTCAGAGTAATGAGGAAATAGGAGCAGTCCTGAAATAAAGGGAACATACACAGGAAAGACAGACTTCATGTGAATCATAAGGGAGATGCTGCTGGCACTTAAAATACAAATGATCATGAGTGTTTGAACTGGAGAATGATGAAGAGCTGATGAGTGCAAAAGCACAGTTTGGAACAAAGCATCCACTTGGTTTAGGATTTTGTTACCTAATTCTCTCCTTATCTGTGAGGTAGTGTTTATTGCTAATATATTGAAAGGAACACAGAGTATAATTTTTGCTCTGTGGTAGTGATCTAACACATTCTCCCAAGCTAAAACTCATTTTAAAACAAGCCTCTAACACAATGCAATATACTTCATATCTCTGTCATCTCCCTGACAACTCTGTATAATAAATTACTTTTGCTAGACACAATCTGAATAGAAGAAGAGATATACTTTACCCTGATTAACATTTTTGATAGTAATACTGATGTGGAAAAACTAAAAAATAAATCTTGTATGGTTTAAAATTGTATTTCAGCTTGCTAGCTTATTGCCTTCTTACCATTTTTGGGATTCAAATCAATTGGGTTATGTATGATTCCGTAGTCTGAAGCTCCTAACTGTTAAAATTTCAGTTCTGTGTCAAATGTGGACCAGTCTGGACAGCAAGGATGCTTTATCCAGGCTCTTTTCCACTGCTGGGCAGTGCGATGATGGGATTCAATTTATTAACTGGAAGAAATGAAGTGTGTAAAGAAACCATCTGGAAAATTAATGTTGATGAATTCAGAAGAAAAGTCAATAGCAGTTGGGTATACAGCGTGGGCTACAATAAGTGCTTAGGCAGGAACTGTTTGGATGAAAAACAAGGTATCTCCACAGCCATGGAAATATTTGATTGCAGTGGTGAGTGACACAGTCAAAAGGCATAACTGCCTCCTGACTGGTTATGGTTAAACGAGGTGAAACCTTTATGAGCAAAAGGTGCTGTTAGCAGAGTTGGCATCTGCCTGTTTTGTTCAAAGCTCTAAAAGTCCTGTCAAAACAACTGCAAAGTCTTGATCAGTTGCAGTGCTCTCCCTGCGCTGCGGTACCACATGAGAGGACTGGAGAGAGAGCCCTTTCGGTTCAGCTGCAGGACTGGCTTGGTGAACTGTGTCATGTTGGCTGTGGGACAGAGGCACAGTGAAAAGATGGCTGGGCTTTTGGGTTGCATCTGAAAGAGGAGGGGAATACCTTGCAAACTGCCTAGAGTTGATTTCAGAGTAGATCTAAATAAAGACTGCAAAGATAGCCTGTCTGCCAGAAATAGTAAGTATTGATCTAAAAAGATTTTCAGTGATATTGCCAACCATACTGAAACCAGCACATGTCGTACTTGGGTCAGTACATGCACTGTTGGTAACTGAAGACACTGATGAAGGGAAAGAACGTGAATGACAAACTCCCACTGACTGCAAACACTGAACAATATTTTTTCTGAAAACATTATGGGTTACACACTAGAATTGTTCACTTTACATTCTTATTTTATGACTCATGAAAAATATCCAAATATACTAGCTTTCATGCATAATGGAAAAGAGGAATGACCACATGCTTTTGAGTATGTAGAGGACATTTACAGTGATGGCTGATTCCAACAGATGTGTATTCCAGTGGCCAGTGTTCTGCTTTTCAAGAACTCACATCAGTGAATTCACTGGAATTCTGAAAGATATTTTGCAGTCATTTGTCAGTGGGAATCCTAAATGTATGCTCCGTGAGGAATGAGATACATGATCATGGATATATCTCTGCTATTACCTGCTGCTAAAATAGTTGCTTATAGCACAAGCTGGTATACTGCAAGATTAAATGCTGCATTAAGTGCGTGGGATATGCATATGGGTTCTCCTTGTGGAGTATTTGATTGACATAATGGAATTGTAAGATAGAGCTTTTTTTGCTTGGAGTCACTGTAACTTAGGAGCTGCATTATACACCATTCAGGTGTGTGTTAGTGGCACAGTGTTGGTGAACTTGTTTAAAACACAGTTGAAGTTTTATTCTTTCTGAGTATTGAAACTCAGAGCAATTTCCCTGTACCCAAAAGGAAGCAACTGAATTACATGTTTTTAAACTGGCAGAAGGGTGCCCTACAATAAAAGTACAGAGTTTTAGGCTTAGTTCTGAAAGCATAGGCACAGCTGAAAGAAAAAACAGAGTGGAATCTTAATTATGAGTATGTTTATGAATTCTTGGCCCAAGCTTTGCTGTGTGATGGAAGATATCTGGGCCTGAACCTGGATTTGCCACATGAATTTTGAAAGCGCCGCTGTTAACTCTGGTGCTTCTAGCTAAGCTGAAAGGATTTGTTGGCGGATGTCATTATTTAAAGGCAGTTTTTTCAGAACAATGACATCTTCAGTAAGTGAACTCACAGGGTCTAATCTTCTTGAAGAGGCAGCAGTGGAAAGAGTTGGAAGTGTTGCTCAGCCCTTGGAACAGAGAAACCCTCCAGCTCAGAGGAACAGTAACAGGAAGATTGCCTTCTTCCCCAGGCCACTATATCAAACCTTCACTTCCTGAGGACATGAAGAACAAGAGAATCAGAGAAAGAAAAATTAAAGATGCATGGTTTAGGATATACTGGGAAGAATCTGGGAAAAAAAGCAAGAACTGTGAAAGTCAGAGGTTCTTAATTTGTTTAAGTCTTACAGAGGATGTTGACAAGCAGTGTCAGCAAATGTGCATGGTCATCTGCCCTGTGTCTGAGTAGAGGATCCCTGTTCTTGTTCTGACCAGGCTGCCCTGAGGCTTTGCTTAGCTCATGTTATTCATGACTCAGTTTTGCACTTATGCTTCTTTACTAACTTCTCCCTTGACCTGGAGTTTAAAAAGGAAAATATGATCTTGGATAATGTTCTTAGCTCTATGCTTAGACTGTTACTGTTCTATCCTATCACTGTAACCACCTTGCTCTCGCTGTAAAATTAGGTTTTCTAGAAATGCAGGATTGGAAAATGCTGCCGGTTTAGCTGGTTGCTACAGCAGATGAAGGCAGTAAGAGCTTTGTATCCCTTGGGTACATACAACATAACAGTATAGACGAGAAGTTCTCAGGAGCTAGCTGCACAGGGGATTTAGTAACCTGCTCTGTCCCTGAGATTTTTCTGTTGTCTCCCTTCAGCCTCGCAATGTTGCTGGTTTTCGAGGAACGGTCCGCTACGCTTCGGTGAATGCACACAAAAACCGAGTGAGTATTTTTGGGTTCTAAGGAGTTAACAGTAAAGTTATTTTTTCCTCAGAAACCTGTTTTCAGGAGTAGAGGAGTGAGAGGTATGAGTTCTGGCTTCTTACCTACTGGTTGGTACATTAGATGAATTCCATTAGGTGGTCAAGGCTGCTGGCTGTAAAATCAAAATTATGATTCAGTTTTTGGATTATCTCTAGTTGGCAGCCTTCATAATTGTAATTATTGCATTATCACTTTTGAAGGTGGGGGCAGGGGAAACTGCACACTAAAGTGGAAATCAGTTTAAGTGACAGGCTGCTTGCTGCTAGTTTCTAGCAGAACTTGGCTGTGAATTACCAAGCGCCAGGTCCCCAAATCCACTCTCCACCTGGAATTTTTAACATTAACATCATGAATCAGGTGAAAAGCTACCTAGTGAAAACTAGATTTATTTTTCCCTGAAAAGAGCCATTATTTACATAGTGTCTGGCCTATTTAATTCTAGATGCTTCCAGAAGTCTCATCCAACATTCTTCTCTAAACACTAATTTATCCTTTTTCAGTAATGTTCTTGTGTAGACTAAACCGTAAGTCCTCTGGTTCTGCTGCTAAGTGCTTGCTAGATGGAAACTATCAGCCCTCCTGCATTACCTCCAGGTTTCTGGCCTTATGTGGAATGAGTCTGTAGGATGACCTGTGACATATGAGGAAGTTTCATGTTTTTGGGGGCAAGCAGTTATTGTCCACAGAAGGTGGAAAGTGTGATGTGAGGTGGGCAGTTGAATGCCATCCAGAATTCATTCTATTTCCTGGGAGACACTGAGAAACCTGAGGTATCATTTTTGGAAGAGCTGAATTGTGCCAGCTGCAGCTGGGATCAGCTGATGGTATATTTAGACACAAAATTTGCTGTATAATGCAGGCTATTGTGAGAAATCATGTTCTAGACATTGGATGTTGAATAACCAAAATGACTTCATGTACTTTGACAGTTTCAGCCTTAATCCCAGTGTTTCAATTTCCCATTTGCTAGGCCAGGAGGAGAGTTGTATGTGGAAATGTTCTAAATCTGTAAATTGTTGTGGTGCTTGATAATGAGTGTTTTGCAAAAGCCCTTCAGTAAATGCTGTCTTGTGAAAAGGGTTTAAATTATATTTAGCTTAAAAATAATAATAAAGACTTTCTACACACAGTTTGTTGGGGTTTTTTTTCCTTAATCTAGGTTATTCCGCGTCTCATTAATAAAAATTCCACTCCTGTATATTCAGTGAGGGAGAGTCCTATAGAAAACTTGTGCTTTGTTGTATAGATAAAAACCTCTTTCCTAATACAGTCATAAAAAGGAAAACAAATTGGATTTTTCAGGTGACTGTATTGACATTATCAAGTTTAATAAATGCTTGATTTTGCATCTTTAGTCTTTAATCTGGCTTCCCATTCAATTTAATCATTGAATGGGAAGTATGACTTCTCTTCTTACTTTTCAAAATGAGGTAGCTCATCAGGAGAGCACACCTGGACTACTGAGCAGCATGGAACTTTGCTCCTCAGTCTTTATCTCTCTTTTCTCCAGGAGATGGGTAGACATGATGATCTGTGGTCCCTCTTTTACATGTTGGTGGAGTTTGCGGTTGGTCAGCTTCCATGGCGAAAGATCAAAGATAAGGTAGGAAACCTAGTGTCTGTGCTTAAGATAGGGTGCTACATTTTTATTCTTATGACTCTTATTATTCCTCCTGCAGCGTGGTGCAGCTTTTTGCTGAAGCAAAGCCAGAGCCTGCTTTTTGTCAGATGTTGCTGCAGGATGCTAACCTGCTTTTGTGTGTTCCGATGCACCGTGTGGAGCTTGTCTTATCTGGAGTAGCTAGACATTTTCTTATGCACGTGGTTAATCATATTTGGTCAAATGACTTTGACTTTGTACTTGCACAGCAATCAACGAAAGTGGAAAGGCTGAGCTGTCCTTTTGACAAATAAACAGAGCCTTTGAAAAGGTGGGAGGATAATGTTTTGTCATGCCAAACAAGCCAAATGAGAATTGCAACTGGAATGTTAAAGAGAATAAAGCTAACTGTTCATGTTGTCTTGGAAATACTTTGTGCTAGAGGATAAAATCCCTGGAAAGAAATAGATCACCTGTGCTGAAGGCTTTGCTAAAGGGACAGCTTCTGAAGAGCGTTTCTGACTCAGGATTCCCTTTTGACCTTTGCCTGCAGTGATGAACCTCACTTTGCTAGGGAATCCAAACAGGAGAAGTGTGTAGACACAGTGCTGGGTCTAAGAAGAGGCTGTGTTCCAGGAATGATAAGATTATATGGTATTCCAGGAATGATAAGGCGGTATGAATATGAAGCAATAGAAGAGATTCTTGGCTCTAAGATACCTTATTTATTTATTTCCCTCCCCAGGAGCAGGTTGGCATGATAAAAGAAAAGTATGAACACCGAATGCTGCTAAAACATATGCCTTCTGAGTTCCACCTTTTTCTGGATCATATTGCAAGTCTAGACTACTTCACCAAGCCAGACTATCAGGTAAGAGCCTTTCTTTGCTACCAGTTTGATGCATGGCACTCTGGATTGGCATTTGGATTTTCTAACGTTTCCGTGCACGTTTTCATATCTGGCTGAGGAATACCTTTCCTGGGACCGGGAGAAAAAGATTGGACTGTAGAGTTCTTCAACATCTCAAAAGTTTTTTCTTCTACTTCCACAACCCTGTCCAAAATAATCCCATACTTCAAACCAGAAAGCTCTTCCCAAGCAACAGAGTACTTTTGGCTTTCATTACAACACAAAAGTTTTGAGATACTCCAAACATGATGGAATTTTAGCACAGCTTGCCAAAGTCTGCGAAGATCCTTTGTCAACAGCTCAACAGTGCACACCAACCCCTTTATTTTCTTGCAGACTCATAGGGGTCTTAGCTATTATTAGCTCTTTCTTTAATATTCATCTTAACATTTATTTTTTCCTCTCATTCACCATTAGCTATCAGCATATATGTGATCAGTTACAGTAGCTCAACTAACACAATATAACTGAAGCAACTTGATTCTGTGTCCCTTTTTTATCACAGTGGTTTTCTCTATACATTAAAGGCAGAGTGATGAAAACAACATTTTATTAGCAGATCTATGCAGTCTTATATGAGTGCCTGCTCCTGTTGATAGTGCATCAAATGAGTGGGAAAATGGTAGGAGGGTGTTCCAGCAAACTGTCTCCAACAGCACTTTTGTATTTTAGCCACGTATGTGTTGCAGCATAGCAACCACAACTTTGTTGTTACTGGGGTGTTTTTTTGAAGGAGGGGAAGAAAATGGCAAATACCTTCTGGATAGTACAGTGGAAAAAATAACATTTGCCAGTAAGATGGAGGGCAGTGGAGGTGGACTGAAGAGGTGCTGAGGAAGCTGGATTTGTTTAGCTTGGAGAAGAAAAGTCAAAGAGGGGATCTGATTGCTGTCTTCGACTGCCTCAAGGGTGGTTGTGGGGAGAATAGAGGAAAACTTTTCTTAGATGCAGCAAGGTAAATTCTGACCAAATCTAGGGGAAAGAAAGCAGAATGAGGGTTCTTAAGTACAGAACAGGTACCTAGAGAAACTGGAATTTCCATCCTTGGGGATGAGGAACCTGATCTGATTTTGTATCTAGTTTCAGCAGATGGTTGTGTTAGAGATCTCCAAAGCTCCTTTTGAACCTACATCCTCCCATATTCTATTCCAGTTTAAAATTATTGTGTCCTAACAGTATTGAAAAGCCATCCTGGAGACAGAAGTGGAAGGAGATGTTTCCAGACAATTTTAGTGCAGTACAAATCACGAACAGCTCTTTCACAGTAGGGGATTTGTCTGAAGCTGTGAAGTGCCTCTTTGCCTTCAGTTTATTGACTTGGAGGCCTATTCCAACCAGCAAATTCTCAAAACATCTCAGCTCCAGAGTGTGGTGGTTTGGGTGGATTCACC
>NW_010286765.1:0-45659 GCF_000700745.2 Antrostomus carolinensis
TAAGCACACGCTTACCTGTGTGGGTAAGAGATAGCTATGCCATGCTCCTTTGAGTTGACCTGATAGTATTAAAAAGCAAACAACCTTAAATAGAACAGAATTAAACAAAGAAAGGTAAAGTCATTGTACAGATGGTCAGTTTATGTTCCAGGAGCTGTTTATGTTCATGTGCTGTAGTTTCCAATAGTCTCAAAGGAAGTAGTGTGTGGATTTTAAGGTTTAAGTGCTTATCTGGAAGCAGAAAGTAACGTTGAAATATGAAGCAGTGGTTCTTTTTGTATTCAGCATTAATGGTTCTATCCAAAATCTACCCATAGCAGTGCCTGAAGAGTTTGTGTGAAACTAGTGCAACAGCCTTCAATTCTTCAGGAAAAAAAAAGAAAAAAGAAACGTGAACCACTTGTCTTTTATTCATACCTTGTATTTCTTGCTATGTTTTATCTCTGATTTTTTAGCAATGGAAAATGCGGTCTACAGTGACTTCTTGGTGTGTTATTTAATCATATTTTGACATCTAAAATGGATGTGATTTTCATGCTCAAAAGGGAAGAGAGGTGTCAGCAGAGATGAGATTAAAACTCTGAAAGAATTTCCTCTTCATTCCCTTAGAATTGTTAAAATTTATTTGATCCATTGTGGTACTGCAGCAACTAATCTGTCCACAGTGTTCAGTTTCCCCTTTTGTTTCAAATTTGGAAACACTAGAAAACCAGCAAAAATCCATAGTTTTCTCTTTCAGTTGCTGGTAAGATTGTGTGTGTGACAACTGATGCTCAGTTACTGACATTCCTTCTACATAGTCAAGTGGTTGAAAGATGGAGGGAGCACTTCTGAGCATATCTAATACAGCGTTTTTGGGGCTTGGAAGCATGGGTATATTGAGAAGTTGTACCTCTGCAATAATTCAATAGCAGCCATTTTCAGCCTGCCCTTAACCAGCAAGGGCACAGAGGGGTCCTGCAGGGCTCTGCTAAATGTTTCTCACAGCTTTCTGTGTGTTGCCACAATTGATTATTTTAGAGGTTAAGTCAGAAGCTTTCAAACAATCCTGAACTTTATGGTAGCAAAGAATAAAACAGTATAGATATAGCTGGAAATTACCTGATAAAGTTCTTTGCAAGAAACATCATAATATTTAAAATATGTGCATTAATTAAATACAGTTGGTTTTGTATCCAAAATGCATGTTTCTGTCAGAAATATTTTTACATAGAACTGTGTTGTTTTGATTTTCCAATACATAACTGTTTCATTTAAATGTTTTTAGTAAAATTAACCCAAATTTCCTTGGTTTTAGGTTCAAATTATGAGTCATCATTTAAAACATAAATACTGATGTACTGAATCACAGATTGTGTGAAGAGTAATTTCAAGAGTAAACAACTTGGTTAGCTTTAATATTTTTAGAAACATATGTAACTGAGTGTCATTTGTGCATTTGAAATAATCTCCATTGAACATCAGATCATGTATAGTAAGTAATAAGTTATTTTCTCAGTGTAAGGTGTATATATAGGCTGGTGAAATATATATATATAAACAAATCATTTTCTTCCTCAATTAACTTCACTGTTTCATTTCAGTTGCGTATCTTGCAACTTACAAATTGTGGTGCACTCACAGGAAAAACAATTACACTTCATAAAACACAAATACTTTTTGAAAACTGTAGCATATGAGCTTGCCAAAAGTATTCATATTTAAAGTTCTGTTTGGAAGTTCATATTTCACTACTGGAATCAGGTAACTTCTCCGGCAGCATTCTATGTATTAAAAAGTTGGTAACAATCTAAAAAATACAGAAATGCAGCCTGCATAATTAAATTTTCTTCACATGCACAGTGAAAAATAACTGCCATTCAGAGATTTAAAACCAATATTTTGACAAAATAAAAGCTACAGGTTAGTATCATGCCGTGTTCCTGTTTTTGTTCTCAGGTTAACCTGAGATTTCCTTATGTGTGAACAGTAAGCCTATTCAGAAGCTGTAAATCCACCTGTTGTAACTGTTGGAGGGTTATTTGCTTTACTGATTTTTCTTAGGAAACCTGAGGATTCTTGTATTCTAGTGTCTTTGAAAAGAGGTCTTTGAATTACAGTACACTGCTTACACTGAAAATTCCAGTAAATCCATATTTCACTAGACCAGTCAAGGTAGGGCGCAGATGCTTTGAAAGATGTAATGAACTGCAGTGAAATAACCTTACAAGAGAGAAAGGTCCACGATCACGCTGACCTACAGTACCTTTATAAAGCATGCATTACTTTATCAGTTCAACTGTGTTGAATCCTGACACAGGCTTCAGAGTGCTTGGTCATTCAGATAGTAAGGGGAAAAATATCTGTGGGTATTTCTTCTCAATATTGGAGTGGGTTTTTTAACTTTTTTTGTTGTTTTTTTTTTATTTTTAATGTATTTTGTGATTGAAGATGGTATTCAGAGCTACTTAGTAATAATATTTCTCCCTCTGAAAAAATGTGCTTTCTCTTTAGCGTTTGTTATGTTAGAAGCTGGAAATTTGTAAAATAATTAAAGTGTATGTTGGTTGGGGTTTTTTTTGTTTAAATGGTACTTGGCTTTGTCTAAATCAGCATCAGCTTCTTGTGTTTTAATTAGATTGCAGAATTGCTAGGGTCTCATAATGTAATGAATGTATTTTTTAAACTTTTTTCAGATGAAAAAGCAATTTGGTGATAATGAAGCAATTACTCAGGAAATTGTTGGTTCTGCTCATGTGGAGAATTATGCTTTGAAAATGTTTTTGTATGCAGACAATGAAGACAGAGCTGGGCAATTTCATAAGTAGGTGAAAATCTTTGGTTTTGTTATCTGAATTGAGATACTAGTCAGGAAATTTGAAAATCCAAACTCTCTTTAGTTTGACTGGCTACAAGAATTGTGCTTTAATGCATTAATTTCTCTTTCAGAAAACTTATTTTGTTACTACATGTATGTCTCTAACTTCACACATTAACTGGTATCTTCCTTCTTGTGTTCTTTAGGAGGTTGCTCACCTATGGGCAAGGCTTCTAAATCCCGAGGCTAATACTGAGCTTGGCACCAAGCATGTTATAGTTTTTACTGTCCAGTGCTGTTAAAATAATTGTGATGATACATTATGTGGTTTGATTTACAGCAATTACTATGGCATGTTGGTGACGTTGCTAGGCTTTTTCTGAGATAATATACCATGTTCCTATTTCCTGTATTGAACATTCCAAACTAGAAACTTAAGTGCAGAACAGGTGACTAGCTTTAAAAAAATACTGAAAACTTTCTGCATAGTAGTCAGGAGACTAACTAATATATTGTTAAATTTAAACCTTGTGAAGTAAGTTCTGTGACATCAGATTAAAAGAAAAAAATTAGTGATGATTGACTTGAAATAAACCAGTATGATCTAAAATGCCAGCTTCTAAAATGTGATACTTAGAGACTGACATGATCAAGTTCTGTTTTACAGAAACATGATAAAGTCCTTTTATACTGCCAGTCTGCTGATAGATGTTCTAACAGTATTTGGGGAGCTCTCTGAAGAGGTAAGTGTTAGGGAAGTCAGTGTATTATCTGATTACTTTTTCTAGCACAGGTGCAAATTACTGGTTTAGTTCTGTAAAGTTGTTTTTTATAATTTGTAAATATGAGCTTCAAAGAACATAGGTTGTAATTGTGTAGTCAAATACATGTTAGTAAGTCATAAGTAATTGTGCTAAGTATTTAAAATAAATTTCAAATATGTGAAATATTAGATAACTGTTATCTGTTAAAAGATGCTTCATGACAGTAAGTGTCAGTTAGAAGTGCAAAGACTGATGATTACTGTGACACACATAGCATTACATTGAGCAAGTAGGAATGATTATAGGGAAAAATGATGCAAGGTTCCATGCTTTTTCCACCTTCACTTTTTTTACCCTGCAAGCAGTAACTTTAGTGCTAGTAACTGAGGTAGAGTTGTGTACAGTTTTAGTTAGAACAGATATATTTGGTTTTGCAACAAACCCAACTTTTAAAAGTGATAAGTTGGAAGAATGTGAATTTACTTCATAACAATGGCTTGCTATCTGGCTATTAGGACATAATGTTTTAATTCAAAAAATTATCTACTAAAGTAACTAACACGGTGCTCACGGGTAATTTTTCAATCCAACAAGCATTCCAGAATTGTCTAAACAAGATCATTGTAACTTTTATTAAGGCACACCAAAATAGTCTCCTGGTCTGTTTTAAAACAAACTTTTTGATTAGGTGCATAGTCAGCTGCTCTGTTATTCATGTCCCACAGAAGAATTGATCTCAGATATAGAGGAGTAGGTACTCTTAATAAAAAGTATTCCTTGTTCTGAAAATTAAAAATGAGGTTTCTTTGCTAAATTTACTGAATGAAAAGCTTATTTTGAAAATGTCGTAATATAGTTGGTAACTTTTGGAAAACAAAAAAAAAATTAGAGAAGGCTGCTACTGACTCATGAAGACAAGTTTCAAAGATTGTTAAAGGCTTTTAAATCAACAGCAGAAGGCACAGAAGGCAGATACTTGAGACCTAAAATAAAAAAAATGGGTATTGTAAATAATATGTATTGGGTGGTATGAATGGATTGTGACACAGTAAACAATGGATATTCCATATCTCAATATTAGAACTAGACAAAAGGATTTTCTGGAAGGCATGTTTTACAAGACATGTCAACTCAGTGAGAAGCTGTGTGATAACAGTATTATTTTCATTTGCCTTAATAGCAACATTCATACAGCAGGGCAGCCTTCCAAAAAGGGACAGCAATGCATATTAAAACAAACTAAAGCAACAAAATTTAGGTGCTCAGTTCTGGAATGATAAGCTTTGCAGTTAGGATGCATAATGACACACATCAAACAGTCTTTGTTCCCTTCTCCTCTCTCTGTCCAACATTTTAGTGGGGTTTTTTTGCCTCATTCTTAAATATGCTTTCCCAGAGGTGCCACCAGCCTGGCTGAGGGGCTCAGCTGTGTCCTGCACTGGATCTGCTGGAGCTGACTGTGTCTGGCAGAGGGCAGCCCTGGTCTCTCCTCACAGATACCACTCCTGCCACCCCTGACTGCCAGCACCTGAGTACAGACATCCCTTACAAAAGCATTTATCGTGAAATAATGGGGTATTGGAACGGAGAGGAGATGTACAGACTGTTAAATCTTGCGTAAAGTTCTTTTCTAAAAGTGTGTATTTCTTTCTGGATGTGTATTTCTGGATGTGTATTTCTGCATTTTGTGGCTTCTAGTATTTTGGTGAATGATAAAAGAATTCATCTGTAACACTACCTGGTCAGGAAGGGTTATAAAAATAAAGTATTTAACAGAAAGCCAGGTTTTCCAGTTGTACTTTTCCTTTCTGAGGTATAGTGAGTGCATTTTAATAATTCTGGAGAACATTTTATTTGTGCAAACAAGGACCATATCTTTCTCCTGGGCTGTGCAATCATCCTGGTGGACAACAGTGTATTAAATACGAGCAAGGGAGCTTGCTGGAGGTATCCAGTATAATGTCACTCTCAACTCTGTTCTAGATGGCAGCACAATAGGTATTGTGAAATACAATTTTGAATTTCATTTTATTAATTCTCAAAAGCTTTGGATATAAGTTTAGTCAGGACTTTTAAAATTCTGTCTACCTCAGTTTCCAAACCACTGTACCTGTGATTATTACTATTAAAACTTGAGATCACTAATACCTTGCAGGTGATGATGTTGATGTGAACCTGCATGCGTGCAACCTGCATGCCTTGTTCACTTGGACAAAGTACTGCACTCATCCTTCCACATTTCTCATCTCTGTTTATATTCAGCCTTGTTCCTTGAAATATATTGTCTCATAGCTGTCAGAACTGGTTATTTCTCTTACAACTTTTGACAAAGTAGTTGATTTGCATAGTCGGTTTAAGATTTCTTATAACAATTGAGAACTCTTCCTGGATTAAAAAAACACCATTGTAACAGTACCAGAAGATGTAAAGCGGCCAATCTTCATTTCATTTTTTGACATATTAAAGTTGTTGCTAAGAACAGTAAAGTATATTTTAAAAAATGAAATGGAAAATCTCAAAATACTTGAGATTCTGACATTTATATAAATCACTCATGTTTTGTGAAAAGAAGAATTTGTGAAAACCTAGTTGACACGTTTATCTTTAAAGGGGTGTCAAATAATAGCAGAGAAGCAGTTTAGGGTTATAATCTCTTCTCAGGGTCAAAAACCTGCTTATATTTCTGTTTTGAATGCATTAATTCTCAGAAGTGAGTGGTTAAAATGACTGGCCTTTTCCCTCCCCCAGAACATCCAGCACAGGAAGTACGCCAGGTGGAAGGCAGCATACATTCATAACTGCTTGAAGAATGGAGAGACTCCTCAGCCTGGGCCTATTGGAATGGAAGGAGAGAGCTTTGGTATGTGTTTGCCTTTTCTTTTTAAAAGAGCAGAGGGGCTCGGCCAGGACTGAAGTGGTGGTATGCACAGTTTTTCAGGGAGCACCCCACAGGAAGCACAGCTTCTCTGTTTAAAGTTCCATTCATGTTGGGCAGCCTTCTACTTTTTCTTCTCTGCTTCTCCTACTGTTATTTTTATTGGACTTTACTATTTTATTGATTTATTAAATAAAATATTTATTTTCTTTCTTCTGTAGTGGAGACTTATTATTTTGAATACGGCTGCTCTCTAAGAAGGCTTTGTCACCTTTGGACCAGAACAGGCATTTCTTTAACACTACCCACAGTCTTTCTTTTAAATCTGTTCTATAAAGTTGTGGTCCCTTTGCCAGTTTATCCTCCCTCAGGAGTTAAACGGGAATAGAAAATAGATTGATTGGAGATTAATTCAACTTCAAACACCTGATTGTGAGACAGGCCCTTCCTCCCCATATTATAGTGTGGTTTTCAAAATAGGTTTATGACTTACTCTTTTTAGAGAGGATTTCCTGCTGCTTTGTCACTCATCCCTCTTTTCCTTGTGTTTTTAGTTACTCTCTGTGTTCTTCCAGCTAACTGATTTTTTTGTACAGGATTCCTCGAGGTTACCTCCTTAACTGTTAGATAAAAGTGGTGATTTACAAGGCCACCCACATACCAAAATGAACATTTATCAGAACAGGTTGTTTAAAACCTCCCAAACTGTAATTTTTACTGTCTTCGATTTAATGCATTCAGACCTGTCTAAATTCTGCTGCTAATTTAAAAATATTAGTTCTTCAGTAAGAAATGTCAGGAGCATCCAGACCTTTCTCATTTAGAGCTTTTTTAAGACAGACACCACCACTATGAGCATGCAGGCTAGCCCCTCCATGAAGGGACAGAACACATACTAAGCAGACTGTCTTAGAAGAGGACACTCATCACATCCCTAACCTATTCTGAGAAAGACAGCTCCGTTTTCTTATGTCACTATGTGTATTTTTACTAAAAATAACTAAATAATCAAAACAGAGCTGCCATATTATTTCTAAATGTTATAATGTCAACCTGTTTCTAAAGTATAGATCCAGAAGCTTCACAGATAGACACGAGAATTAAATCACTTACAAAACGATTTTTGTTAAACTGTGAAACAGATAATAGTATTGCTGTTCCATGAACTGACCATCCTTTTCAGTTACTGACAAAAGCAAAATACATGCAAAAAATTGTGCATTTCTGGAATACATAAAAATAAAACTAATACGTAATTGTTAAATTAACTTCCAAAATATTTTCACACATTTACTTTTCCACTGTTTGCAGTTTTTCTATGCTTAATGCTTTATGAATGTTTAATTGTTTTTACATTTCACCAGTTGCTTTTAATAGCAATTGGTTTCGTTAATAAGGGGTCTCTTTGTTTTCCTCCCTAGTCAGTGCAGAAGCTTGAAATACGAATTTTAAATGTGAATCTCTTATGGAAATAGGATGTCTTTGGAATGGATTTTTTCATTATGCAAATTAAGTTAGACTGCTTCTGCACAATGACAATAACCTCTGTATAATTCTTCACATACCTAATGAAACAAGTAAGAACATTAAATGATTTGACATTTTTCTCTGAGCTAGTATACAAGACTTTGGCCTGCATAAATGCCACTTAAGTTGATGCTCATTTATCTCTTAGCTTAAACTTGAATTTAGTAACGCAAATTTTTCTGAAAAAAAACAATAAATCAATAAATCTGCAAGTGCAAAAGAGCTAAATCTAACTTGTTAAGTAGTTGTAGAGGTGGCTACATAAAGTTTTATGTTCATATGTATTAATACATATGATCCATATATTTACATGTATGCACACACACACATATATATACACACACACACAAGTGTTTGTTTCCATTCATTCATGTTTGAGGTCTGTACTTGGGTCTTAGGTGGATTTTGAAGTTTGAACCTGTCATTTCAAATATGTTATGAATAAGTTTGTCATTTTCTGCATATTGGTTTTATTTTAAACATGTCAACACATTAGAAAACTGGTTTCTTTTCTGGTTCTCAATCTTTTCATTATGTGATCTCACATTTTGAAGTTTTTTTCTTGTTCATCTTTGAAGAAAGAGGAGAATGGGCATGACCAACTATTTATAGAAAGATTAAACTGGTGTTTCTTCCAGTAAGGTATAGAATCCTATTCCACTTGGCAGATGCAAGCTGATTCTTTAGCAGAAGACAAATGTGCAGCAGAAGATAAAAAGTGACAAAGTAGCATGAATAAAAATTGTCTAGCTTACCACCTTTATCAGACAGTGAGCAAAGTATAAGGAAGTGGAAGGCAGGCAGTCTTACTCCTTCAAAGCCCACCTTTGTTAAAAAATACTATATTGCTTGAAGTATGAGTTTTCTGTTGTCTTCCAAATATGAACTGGAGAACATGGCATACAAGGTGAAGTTGAGTGGGTCTAAGGAGAGTTCTTAATGCTGTTTTAAACTACACCTAATGGGAGAGTGAAGAGAAGATCTAAGCAACTCTTCTTGGATGTGCATAGTGACAGGATAACAGGCAATAGACACAAGTTGCAACAAGGAAAATGTCAGCTCTAGCTGACCCTGCTTGAAGGGGAGGTTGGACTAGTTAATCTCAAAAGGTCACTTCCAACCTCAGCCATTCTGTGCCCGGAGCAGCCTGATCTATGTTAGCACTGCTGTGAGTGAGGAATTGGACCAGGTAACCTGCAAGGGATCCTTCAGCATTTTTATGATTCTTGAAAAAATAATTTAATTGTATATGGAAAAAGAGTATCAATGGGTGGAAAGGAGAGGGCCAGGTAAGAGTGCCTGAGGTTCAAATTTAGCCCAAAAAGTCTGAAAAGTGACTCTTCACAGTGTAATTTCTTACCATTTATAGTCTCCTTACACTAAAAACAAACAAACAAATAAATAAATAAATAAAATACATCATCACCATTTTTAAAATGAGAATGTGTACTAAACATCTATCCCTGTTTATTGTTAGCCTTTATTTTGCTAACAGTAAGCAAAAGTATCTAAGAGCCTGGATGGCAATTATAACTTCTTTGCAGTTTCCAGTTTAAAATACTGTTTGGGTATTAATACTCTAGAAACACTACAACATAAGTAAATTCAAATATTTATGAACAGATGATGAGTATGATACAATTTGATTTCCAAGCTTCCAGTTTATTCTTTTTATTATGCTTTCCATACCTAAAGAAGCCCTACAGGCTTAAACAGCAGAATAGCAATCTTACCCACTGAAATATGCTCCAGTCTAGGCACAGCTATATCTGAAGCGAAGCATTAGCAAGCTAATTTCTTCTTCAACATAGGATCTTTTTCAAGACAGTTTTCTTAACTGCTGGTGCGAGAGGCACTTATGATACAACTCCAGCTGCAACCATCACCAATGAGACAAAATTTTAACATCCTTATTGATAGGGAGCCTGCAATATCTGTAATTTGGCAATATCTTTTATTTGTTGAATTGTATTTCAGATAGTAAGAGAATTTCTCACTCTCTTTTCTGAGCAATGAAATTAAAAATACTTTTTGACGTTTATCTTTGGAAATTAACTCCATAGTGTAGATATCCATAATGCTTTACACAACCAAGACAATAATTTTATGCAAATTAATTTTTACTAGAAGAATCAGTTAAAAAAAGGTGTTAATTCTTGCTTTGTGCACCATAAGAAGAAAAGTAGCATTGTTTGAATGTATGGCTGGACCTTCCCCATTCCTTTGTGCTTGCTCATTTTCTTCCTCCCCTTGTAAGTGGAAAAGTCTGTTTAAACAGAGTGAAACTAGGTCTCTGTAACTTGACAAATTACCGTTTTTTTCCAAAGTGCTACTCTTTGTGATTCTTGAAAGCCATACTGTAACTCTTGGAGATGTTTTTACAGTAACATAGGCATGCTTTATGCAGTTCTGCTGTTGGATTTATGGATGCTTTTGTCATGTTGCCACTGTGGAAACTTTAAAATTACATACTTGATTTATTAATACAGTTGGAATATAAGTCCTAGAGTACACATAAAGGTCACTTAACAGTAGCCCTAGGTCATGCAACAAGATTTGATACTAATGGAAAAAAATTAAAAATGTAATTTCAAAGATGAAAAATTTCCTAAATGGTCACAGTATAGCCACAGTAAAATATATTACATGTCAGCACTTTCATTGCAATATTTAATAGGTATTCTACATTTATATTGTAAAATTCCAGGAAACTTTTCTAGTCCCAACTAGTAGAAAGAACAGTGTATAAAAAGTTGGTGGATTTTTGAAGTCCATCCTTAATGTTTTGGGAAAAAAATATACATATATGTATTTTTAAAAAGCAGTGTTCCTGTAGAACCTTACACTCTGCATGTTATAGCAACATGTCAAGCTAAAGAGAATTCATTATGCTGGGATCCAAGCATAGAGGCTGATGAGGTTCCAAGACAAGAAACTTGGCTGGAACTGAAGCAGTTGTGTCACTGTTTTACAGCCTAGCATTTCAGCATCCTTAAGCAAATTGCAAGGAACTTCTAAGTTATTAATTATTGATTTATGAGAAATTAGTTCTCTAATTTTTCTAGCATTCATTCCCTGGAAATGGGAATTGAATTTGTTTTTCAATAACATTATGGATGTTCTAACCACAGAACTTAAAAAGAGTTTGTTGACTTAAGCGTTCTTTTCCAGTAGCTTGAAATCCTTCTATTTAGCACTGCTTTTAAACTCTTCACGTATCTCAAAATTGTTCTAATACTTTAGTCTTTGATAAAGAATATTTTAAATATTTACTTTGCAGAAAGAATAGTTACAATGCTTTGATGACGTTTGGGCACTTTAAACACCTAAGAAGAGTTAATTTAAACAAAGCTACTTTTATGTTTAATACAGTTCAACATTTGCCAATTGCATAATGAGCAAATCAAACAGTTGAGCTTGATCTCTTGATATATATGCCTGATTAAAAAGTATATCTCCCTTTTGTGAATTTGACTCTTACAGGCACTGTTATTAAGGGTGTTCAACGCTTTTAACACTTTTTTTTCATTGCTTTTTTTGTTTATAACATTGCCAGACTTTTTAACCATTTGAGTTCATATCTTCCATGACTAGCATTGCCTACAGCACTGCACTTTTACAGGAGTGACTAGAGACCATGAACTATGCAGTCAGTTTGAAGCTGAAACTGGGAATGTCTTGAAGAGAAGATTGGGAGTATGGGGCAAGGAGTTACAGATATAGGATATGAAGTCCTAGTGCAGAGAGAGAGAAATCAGAATGGGGCTGAATAGCCAGATAAGAGCAACAGGAAGCTGCAGGGGGCAGAAAAAAAGGAATAAATGCATTAATGGTTTAAATCTGGGCAATTGAGATACTAAGTACAATGAAAGCATGTTTTTTCCCCAATCCTTCATTCTCAAAAGTGGCTTAGTAATTTTTACAACAGCTTTCCAAAAATACTAGCTTTAGGCAGGCACCCAGCGTGGAAAATCTAGCTTTATGGCTGCAATTTGACCAAGCTATAAATAATTGATAACAGTGTTACAAGTAAACTCGGGCAGCCTTACCTTCAGACAGCATGATGAGTGTTGTGCATAACTGTTTCATTAACCTTATGTACAGTACGTCTCTGTGATTATGTTAAACTGAATTTTATTTTCTGAAACCATTACAATATTTTTTTTAATTAACACCAAAGCCACTGAAAAATACAACATTCAACCAATAGCCTGTTCCTATCATTGCGTTACTATTTAAAAGGTAGCATATCCGGTATTTACTTTTGGATCTTGCCTTTTTTTTGCCAGTTTGAACAAATTTAATTTTACTTCCATGCATATTAGCCACATGATATTGCAGTGTGAGTTGCTAGCAAAAAATACAGCAAAGGGAAAATCTGTCACCTTAAGATATCTTTTGCCTTCCAGAAATCTGCCAGATGTTTGTTTGCATATGTCAGAAATAACTTCATAAAACCACAGCCATAATTTCTGGTTGCGGCAAGTGAAAGTAATTTTCACAAAAGTAACATACAAAAATTTTAGCGTGTTCTGTGTTTTTATATTAAAATTTACTAGCTGTACTTGACACTCCTGATAAAACTTTGCTTCTAGGTTTCTTTGCTTTTTTAGTACTTTTAAGTAAAGATTCTTGGTATTACACTGTGGATTTGGGAGATTTCTGAATTTGTTTATTCATACTTTGATTTTCTAAATGAAAGTAAACTCCTACAACTTTGCAATATAAACCAAAAAATATATTCTTTAATTGTGTATTTATTAAAGTCCAGTAAAAATGTCCTAATGACAATACTGTTGATTTTACTCTGCATTATAGCCTTTGTTGTAGTGAATAGTATTGTGAATTTGAAGTTGCTTAGTTGTTTTTGGTAAAGGTAGTACTTGAACTCTTTCTGTGAGGAAGAGGACCTTATATGGGAAAAAATTCTGATCTTTTCAATAGTAATACTTGTACTAGTAGACTGTTTAATTATTAAGCAGTAGAGGTGTTTGTGTAACACATGATCTTGTATAGTTGAAGATCAATGTGGATTTCATAAGAAAAAGAAGAAACATTTATTTTGCCAGCACTAGATGCATACAAGTTTTGTGCTCCCATATGTTTTGTTCCCTTTCAAGAACTGGCTGTGAACAAAGCCATTCCTGAAACTGTGCTTTTTCCACCTGACATTGTTGATACAGATCAACACATACACAGTAGAAGAAAATTAGCTTTTTTAAGCAGAACTTAATTCAAATTAAGGAGCAGAAATCAACCATATTCTAAATTAACTTAACCATATTCTAAAATAACTGGATCATTTGCTTAATAATATTGGACCGTTCGCCTTCAAAGCAACATTGCATAAACTAGACCAGAACATTAACAGCATGACTAGACTGAAAAATAATATATGGTTTTTGTACATGTTATGGGATATATTAAACTGCGTTGTTGTTCTCATAGCACATTACATACTCTACCTGTTCTAGATACAGTAATAACTTGGCTAAGCTGCATTTCGTTTTCTTGTTTGTTATTACTTTCCCAAAGTTCACCCTTTTTGTTATTCATTTGTGGTTTGTTTACTTGGTATGAGATGGAAGGATTGACACTGTCGTTCTTTTTACAAAGAGTTTGTAAGGCAACTACAGTTTTCCATATTCTGATTTATGTACATATTAAAATATGGATTACTGCATATTTGTAGTATCTTGTTCAACTATTGTGGTTGTTGTATATGGAAGTATAAAGATTGTACTAATGAGACAAATTATTTAAATTCAGACCAGTAATGAGATGATCCTTCAATTTAAGCAGAAGAGATCTTTGAAAGTGTGTGAGTTTCTAGTATGTTGCTTTTTTATTTTGTCACATCAACCATGGGTGGTTTGGCTTGATAAATGTTTTATGTCACACAGTGGTGGCAGTTTTTCTACTAACGAAAAATTGAAAGGGGGTTTTAAAAGAAAGCCTAAGTTTTCAAGTGTTTTTTTACAGAAGAGTTGCAGTAATTCCTATTTTGTGTCATCTTAGCAGATGCTGAAAGGGAAGAAGCAGGGTCATCTTCTCTCCATAGTGGAACAACTCAACCAACATCATCATCTACATATGAAGCTAACAACATACCAACTAGTAATTACACTGGCATACATATACCACCAGGTGCCCATGCACCAGCCAACACTCCAGCTGAAGTACCTCATAATACAGGTATGTCTGAATCACACCCAAAAAATTCATGCCTTTATTGAGAGGTAAATTCTAGCCCTCTTTCCATTACATATAAAGTAAAATAATATAGGTATTCTATGTCAGAAGTAACTTCCTAAATTAACATTGTAAAAATGCCATTGGAATTTTTTTTTTATGTTTTTATGATTTTTAAAATATGTAATTCATATTTTGGAGCATTGTGCCACAAGAGGTATATGGACTGAAAGAGTTATTGTTCCTGCAGACAGAATGTTTTTTTCTTCTCTAGAATAATGCTTTACAACATCTAATCTGTAAAGCACCATTTGAATTTTTCACTTGATAGATGAAATGATGTTACTTCATTTCAGATTTAGCTTTCCTGGTGCAGATAGACTGCTTCTTTATGTGGGAACATATCCAACATAGTGTTGAAAGTGTTACAACAACACTGTAACAGTTATGCTCCTTTTCCCATGCAAGTACTTCAGTGTGATTGACTTCAAACAGTATTATTAATGGAAATTTTGTCCCTACTGCTAAAGATATTTGCTTCTACATCCTTCCTCTTGTTCTGTGTCATTTTTGGACCAAAATTACGTTCTTAAAAATCCAGAGTTCTTCCCAGTTACTGTATTAATACAACTTTCTTTTTTTTTGAATTATTTGTGAATACAACTTTTTTACCTCACGTTACCTTTTTATAGTGATGCTTAATAAGACTAAAAAAATAAAAACTCTGGATTTCAATCCTGATGATAATTTCATTGTTCAGATAAATTTTTTATATTCTAGAACATACGAGATGTTTTTGTCACACAGCCTCTCCTTTTCTTTTACTTTCTCATTTTAAAAATACTTCACCCTATGAAAAGTTCAGGATGCTCTTTTTTTTTCAGCTTTATCAAAGGGAAATCCTTCAGATAGGTGGGGCTTTTTGGGTCTGGGACGGGGAGAGTGGTATTTTTTACATTTGGCCTAGGTAAATGTTTGTTTTTACCAGATCTGAAAATTATGGAATATGTACTTGATGGAATACATGAATTCTTTATATTACTTAGTTTTAATCCCATCAATAATTCCATGAAATACCAGATAATTTAGAAAAGTGATTTTTACCATCTTCCTACATAGCAGATGTTGTAGAAATAACTTTATGTTAGTCTGTTATGTTCTGGATGTATGCAAAAATATAGTTTTGGACCAATACAAATTAGAGTGTTTAAAATGTGAACACAGATACAAGAATGCTTCAGAGCATAAAATACTGTTTCTTCTAGCATCACCATTTCCCTTTTAAATCTAACTAGTTTTTTTATCCTCAGCAATTCTTTTCGAAGGAATTAGGGAGGAAATAGTTTGCAAGTGTGAGATGGCAGGCATGGAGCTTTAAAAATACAATGATGGAGACTGATACTAAAAGGCAGAATTTAAACTTCAAATATAAGGTTTACTCCTACTCTCTTTTAGTAGGTTTTCCCTAATACTCTAGGGTAACCAGTGTCTTTTGGACTAGTATTTGCTTTTTGGGTTTTTTAGTGCTTGAAATTAAATTTCTGTGAAATACTGTACTGGTAAAATGAATGACAACCTGTAAATTCTTCTGTATTATTTTATAAAACATTTGTAGTCTGAAGTGAGGGTTTAAAAATTATTATAGACTTTCAGAATCAGGAAGCTATCCGCTGCTTAATTTAAAAATCATGGAGTCATTAGGTTGACCTGTTCTATTTTCTTATTTTTTTCTACTTACTTTTAAAGTCTATAAATAAAAATAACACAAGTTTAATTTTTTGCACTGTTTTGTAGGAGTGACAAGTAACACCATTCAGCCTGCTCCTCAGAATATTCCTCTAGTTGATCCTTCCCTTTACAGTGCTCAGTCTGCAGGTAAGGTGGTGGTATTTTTATTGTCTCTACATGGACGTGGTGTATCCTGTGTGTCTCCCGTACACTGAAGGAAGGAGTTTGAGAAATAATGTCATCGTTATCTGAATGCTACTGATTCAGATTTATTTTTTTTAAAGGGACTTCATCTAAACGTTGTATTGCTAAGAGTTTAATAGTTCCTGAAAGCTTTGCTCCTGTGTGATTAGTGCTGTCTGACTTTTTTGAACCAATGAGCTAGCATTGTGTTAGGCTTTTTAATTATTTATGTTACTGCTTCTCAGGTGAGGTTTTTATATACTTAGCAAAGCCTATATTCCTGATGGCCTTGCTAAATTATATTTTTAGTAATTAATACACATTCCCTTTACTTAAAATTTCCTCTACAAGATCAGTATGTAAGTTATTTATTTACTTTGTTAAATAATCATGACATTCCAGTGGTGTTTTCTGTTGCAGCATAAGTGTTATGCGTACTTGTTGATTATAAGTAGTGCCTGTATTAAGTGAAATAATTTATAAGGTACTACTAATGATGTCATTTTGATGTACCATTTAATCAAGGCTTTTATCTTTTAAAATACCATCTGTCTTTGATCACTGATAACCTATATTACATGTATTTTATGTCTGCTCGCATGCATCATGCTTTGAAGTGCACACGTAAATGCTAACCTTAGGGAAGCCGTGGCCTGTGAAAGAGCAGTAACTGGCAATAAAGCTGGAATCATCCTAGATTCTAATTTGAACACTGATGTGCATTTGAACAAATTAAAAAGATAAGTTACATCTGTTTGTAACTTTAGTCTGATTGGTTTTGGCAATATAATGTGGATGTTGAGTGAGGAGGAGGTCTAGAAGTCCTGACAGGAAATCTATTCACATTCTACCCTACAGTTTATCCTCCTCTCAGGAAAGCTGATAGTATATGTCATTGATGTTTTAAGTTCCAGTACTAGATGCAGTCAAATGTTGCCTGTTAGGACTACTGAGTTTAGATAAGTGTACTCTTATATATGGTAACTTATGAATATTTGGTTAGATAATCTGTTTATTATCCTGTTGAAGAGGATGTCTCTGTTAAAATACCAGCTTTACTGAAAAAGCATTTTTGATTCAATGGAATGCTATAATAGGAATTCAGTATTTAGCTTGATTTTAGTCTGCTGTCATAAGAATGCTTAAGAATGTTTGCATCTTAATATATTAGGAAGCCATTTTTGTAGAATATGTCTTAAAAAGTTAAAAAGATAAATTAACAAAATTTACCTTTGATAGAGATGCATTAACCTTTGGCATTCTCTTGAAGAATAAAAGGCATATCCTTTTGTTTGTCTGGTGTATTTTTGTAATGTTTCATGTGGCAGTTAACTCATTTTTATTGAAAACAATACCTCAGACCTGTAGCTGAACCATTTAAACTTGGTGATAGTTTTTGAGTTTGGGGGGCTGTTGCGGGGGTTTTGGTAGCTCCTTAACCAAAACAGCTGAACGCTTTACTTAAGCTTTGCTGTAGTAACTCTGTAAACTTTGTGTTTTGCAACAAAGCGTTCATATTTAACCAGCTTATCGTGATCCTCTAGACAATCATTCTAATAGGTTTTTGGATAACTACTCTAAAAATTTTGGTCATCATTGCTCTTGGTTTGAATGTTTAATTCTGGTTGTCAAAAATGTCATAACTTTGATTTAAACTTTAGTTCTTCATTAAGTATTAGAAGTTCCATTATTTGATATCTGGGTAGCATCAGTGCATTGCTCCCTCTAGCCACTTACCTGTGATAACCTGATTTAATAAGTACATAAATATAAATAAAAAGGAATTGAGTTAATTAAGATACCCTGTGTTTATGAAAATTAATAACTACTATCCTGTAATTAAGAGATTAAGACCCTTGCTAAGCACAGTGATGAATCTCTTAACTTGATCTAACCTGAGTATTTGCATGCCTGCATTCCTACTCTGCACATCTGTTGTGTCACTACAAGTTTGAGTCTTGCAACAGCTTAAAGTGTTACATTCTTGTGAAGGAGTTTTGTAAAAGTGCACCTAAAGAGATAATACAGCTCATACAGATCCTTGGTTCTTGACATCTTGGAAAATATGCTGTCAGTTACGCAGGAGTTTGAGAGGGCATAAGGGATATGTCAATCAGCAGAGATACAGTAACAGTTTTGTTTGCATGCATAAAATTAAGAAGCTTGAGAGCAGTGGGAAGTGTTTGCCCTTGCCTGTCACCGTCCTGTCATGCATGCTTGGTCATTACCAAAAGCATCCTCCCTTCAGCTAGACATGTAAAAATAACAGCAGATATTCTTTCTTCTCATGTTGCTGAAGAATCCTTTTTATGACAACAGTACTCTGTTCCACAGTAGTCTTGTTCCCTGACCTGTAAGTAGATGCAGAAATCCCTGTATCTTACAACAGACATACTAAACTGTGGGACCCAGAAGCCTTCCCCAATTCCTGAGTTGCAATATTTTTATTAGGGCTAGAACCTGGCTATGTATTGAGGTTAGACTTTGAGATGCATTTTTCTTACGGTACTGAAGTTTCCTTTGGACAGAAAGAAGGGATCAGTGTTGCCCTCCAGTAGATCCATAGAGCTAGCCCAATGCAAAGTACACTTGCTCCATGATTTCAACACGATGTCAGCATCACAGAATAACAGAATTGCCTAGATTGGAAAAGACCTTTAAGTTCATCAAGTCCAGTCGTTAACCTAACACTGAACAGTCCTTGACTAAACCATGTCCCTAAGCACTATGTACATGGCTCTTAAATACCTCCAGGGATGGGGACTCCACCACTGCCCTGGGCAACCTGTTCCAATGCCTGAGAACCCTTTCAGTGAAGAAATTATTCCTAATATCTAATCTAAACTTCCCTTGGCGCAACTTGAGGCCATTTCCTCTTGTCCTATCACTTGTTGCTTGGTTGAACAGATTGACCCCCACCTCTGTACACCCTCCTTTCAAGTGGTTGCAGAGAGCGAGAAGGTCTCCCCTCAGCCTCCTTTTCTCCAGACTAAACAACCCCAGTTCTTTCAGCCACTCTCATAAGACTTGTGTTCTAGACCCTTCACCAGCATCCTTGCCCTTCTCTGGATGTGCTCCAGCACCTCAGTGTCCTCCTTGGAGTGAGGGGCCCAAAACTGAACACAGTACTCAAGGTGTGGCCTCATCAGTGCCCAGTACCGGGATGTGATCGCTTTCCTGGTCCTGCTGGCCACACTGTTTCTGATACAGGCCAAGATGTCGTTGGCCTTCTTGGCCACCTGGGCACACTGCTGGCTCATGTTCAGCCGGCTGTCAACCAGCACCCCCAGGTCTCTCTCTGCCCAGCAGCTCTCCAGCTACTTCTCCTCAAGCCTGCAGCGCTGCCAGGGGTTATTGTGGCCCAAGTGCACAACCCGGCATTTGGCCTTATTAAAACTCATGCAATTGGTCTGTGTCTATACTAATAAATTAAACACGCCTGTAAATATTTGACACTGAGAACAGCTGGCACAGAACTACTCAGATCCAGAATATGAAACTTTTAAACCTTCTAGAAAGGTAGTTTGTGAAGGCTTCCAGTATTGAATGATCTGTAGCCTGCTCTAACCACAAGTCGTGCCCAGGAATTGTTTGGGAAAGTGCTCCTTTGCATGGGCCAAAACTGTATGGGAGTCTGTTCCAGCAGTTTGACAGTGTAGACAGTCAAGTTTGAGTGCTGAGACACATTCCCTGGCACTATTGTATGTGCTAGTATAGGCATAGCCAAACAGGATATTACACGTATTCCTGCAAGACTCTTTCTGGTAGTAATAGCAAATATGTATTTTTAAATCAACTTATATATTTTCTTTCATTCCCATAACATGGTAGAAGCAATTTGATTAATACTATGATGAGAGATAAACTTCTGGTGCAGAAGAGTGGAATATTTTATCAAAAGAAAATTATGCTAAAGTAACAGTATTCCTTTGATCGTAGTCAGCATGAATCCTTCAATAATTGTCCTGTCCTGTGGGAACAGGTTTCAGAGTTTAACATTGACTTTTGAAAGTGTCAAAGCTTTTGCAATGAAGTATTGGTTAATGTCTCTGTCATGAGAATGTAGAGCTACACGGCAACTTTGTATAATGTGTGGGTGCACTTCTCTGGTGTAGTTAATTTAAAAAAAATATTAGCCCTAGATTTTGCTAACACTAAATGCATTAATGGTTGTGCTACACAGTTTTTATAAAATCTTCTTATATTACCACATGCTCCCTTCCACAGGTGGCATAGCATAGGGAAACCATTTGTCCATTCAAGTTGTGTGTATAATAATGTTTGATTTTCTATGCACAAAGTAGAAATAATAATTTGCCATTTTACGTGTTTTCATGATCTTAAGAAGAAATCTTTGAGGATTTATATTTCAAATGTCTTAAGTGCTTTAATGGGAAAAAAGAGCATCTTGTTTCAAAAATTATTTCAGTTACCTTTGTCATCACTGGTTTTATACACCAAGTTGGGTTATCAAAATGTTCTTAAATCAGCTACCTTGTATTTGGACAACTTCATAAAAAGGAAAGACATCTGATGGATAGAAAAGGATACCAAGGAGAAGCAGATAGATCGTATGAAATACATCTTGTATGAAATCGTGCTTGTTGACATTTATGGATTCCATATGTCTGTCACATTTCAGTAATAAATACAGCTACTATGCTAATAATTTCAGATTAACACAGAAGCAGATTTGTTTCAGGATAAATACTTTCCCATCTCAATGTTATTGAGATTTTTAGAGTTCAGAATCACATGATGGTTGAGATTGAAAAGGACCTCTGGAGGTCATCTCGTCCAACCCTTGCTCAAGCCAGGGTCCTGTAAACCAGGTTGCTCAGGACCATGTCCTTTGTCTACCCCTGCTCCTGCACTCTCCCCATGGTTTAATTTGCAGCATTGAAGGAAGAAGTTTGAGAAAAAATGTCAATGTTAATTCAAAAGACAGCTTTTGAATCTCAGCAAGGATGGAGACTCCACAACCTCTCTGGGCAACGTGTGCTAGTGCTCAGGTGCCCTTACAGTAAAAAGTGTTACCTCATGTTCAGATAGGACCCTCCTGCGTTTGGTTGTGCCGGTTGCCTCTTGTCCTGCCACTGGGTACCACTGAAAAGAGCCTGGCTCTGTCCTCTATGCACCCTCCTTTCAGGTATTTGTATGCATTGATAAGATCCCTCTGAGCCTTTTCTTCTCCAGGCTGAAAAGTCACAGCTCTCTCAGCTTCTCCTCATATGAGAGCTGCTCCAATCCCTTAATCATCTTTGTGGCCCTTCACTGGATTCTCTCTGGGATGTCAGTCTGTCTCTTGTACTGAGGAACCCAGAACTGGACACAGTACTCCCGTTGTGGCCACGCTTGTGCTGAATAAAGGGGAAGGATTCCCACCCTCCGCCTGCTGGTAACACTTTTCTTGATGCAGCCCCGGATGCTAGTAGCCCTCTTTGCCACAAGGGCAGGTTGTTGGCTCATGGACAAATTGGTGTCCACCAGGTCTTTTTCTGCAAAGCTGCTTTCTTTTTCCCCAAAGCTGCTTAAATCTTAGAATATGTAAGTTGAAGTCAGTTAGTAACTTTTGTGGTTATGCTTTTGATGTAAGTACAGACATTATAATTGTTTCACATTATTTTGAAAACTCTTTAAGTTTTCAAAACTTCTTTCAAAACTTCCAAAGCTGTGTTATTTCTGTTCTGCTTATCCATTGTGAGGTGCTGACTTAAGTAGGAGCTGAGGCCACTGAGCACATCAGAAGATCAACACCCTTACTGTGTAAACTTTGGTTTATAAATTTAATATTGTTATTTTTTTTCCCTCAAGTTATGTCATAAAAGCATCTGAAGTAGATTTCATAATAAATAAGGCTTTATGCCAGCAAAACATTAATAGGGCTCATACTGTAAAAATAAGATTAGACTGGTGAATTCAGGCTTCCTTCCAATAAATCAGTTGAATACTGGACTGATGCCTTGGCCAGTTTTTGAAGAATGATTTTGTAGTTTCTTTTGGCATCATAGCATAAAGCCACTTTGAGGGGAACTTGGTCTTTAATTCCTTAAAGATGTTCAGTAATGTGGTTGCAGATTGACCCCAGCTGCTTTTAGTCTGTGACTTTCTTTACGTTAAAAAATAACCTAAGTGTGTGCCTGTGTTTTTGCACTCCCTCATGCATATGTACTCACATATGTATGTATATTAAGAGATTTAATGTGGCTTCACTTATTCAGCAGTAAACTAACATACATTGCAATGATAATGAGCCCACCAATTTGTCATATTCAACAGTTACTTTGTGGTTATATTTATTTATTGAGGGGAAAATAAGTAGACTTCTAGAGTATATGTTTTAAACTGATGAAATTAATCTTAAGAGCACTTACCCTTCTGCTTTTTATTGAGGTAGGGTTGTTTTGAAAACCAGCAGACTAGTCTGGTTTTTAATATTCCCAAGTTTTCCGTTTTATTTGTTCAAAAGCTATTCTTAAATAGTAAGATTGGGGAAAGGAAAAGCAAATATAATAGACATTTTCTGATAAGAGCTGAGATTCTTTAGTAAATGTTCTCACAGTATTGCTAACAACAGTTTTATTTTGAAAGAAAGGGATCTAGCGAACTGAAATTGTACCACAAAAAATGCATTTAAGTATATTCATGTCTTTGCTTAAAATTAGAAAGCTGCACTTTGCTACATCTTTGTTTAACCAATTTTATATAAAATCTGTGATGCATTTTAAAATACATTTTTTCTTAATCTGTGAAATCTGTTCATTGCTTGTAAGATACTATGTGGGAAACCTAATAAATAAATACATAATTCTTTAGTATTGTATATAATTATTTATCCATGTGCATAAAAATCAGTCTTTTACAAGTTAAGTTATTCTCAAAGAACATGAGTAAAGGTTTTATAATTTATCCGTAGGTTATTGGAGTGGCATGGGATAAGCCCTAAAATTCTCAGTGAATTCATGGGTAGAAAGAGGTACAGTAACATAACTGTGCTTTATTTTATGCACACATCAGTGATGCTATTCGCATATTAAATCTTCTGCCAGTTAAGGCATAAATCCCTTCTGTGCTTTCTAGAAGACTGAATGCATGTATGTGAGTGTTACGGAATTTCCAATGTTTTAACTTATGTCAAGAAAATATTCTGATTAGTAAACAACAGTTAATTGTTTTATACTATATTATGAGAATATTTTTTGCTAGTGTTCTCCAGTATTACAAAAATGGTCGCATTTAATGAGATCAATCTTGTTTTCAGTCGTCTTGCATAAAATTGGAAACATAGGCATTACTTGGATAAAACAGAAATATAAAATGTGCAAAAACATGCCAGTGAGAAGTGCTTTTACATTTTGAAAAGTTATTCCAGTTGAAAAGGAGCAGTTTCTAACTTTGTATTATTCCTGAAGAAGAGAGCACAGTAATTATACTGTAAACACGAAAACCACTGTCCTTGTTTCTTGCAGGTTGTAACATAACAGCTAATTTATTGTTATAAAAAAGCTCTCCTTTGCCTTAGATGAAGAGCAGATCTTTCTCAAAGGTATTGATTTGCTTTTGAAAGGCACTGGGTCATACAAATACCAGTGTTTAGAAAGGTCCTCTTATTTTTTTTTTTTTTAAAGCCAACAGCAAAGAATTTAAGCATTATATGAATGAAAAGGGAAATGAACAGAAGAAACACCATCGCTTGGTCTTTGTAATATTACCACAAACATTAGCCTGGTTTTCATAATATTGCCACAAGTATAAGTAAAACACAGAAATCATGAAAGGAAGCCTCAGTAAGATTTCTTTTATAGTAACTTTGTAATACTTATGTTTTTGCAGGGGAAGTCCGTTTGACTCCAGAGGACTTTGCCAGAGCTCAAAAATATTGCAAATATGCTGGCAGTGCTTTGCAATATGAAGATGTGAGCACTGCTGTGCAGAATCTACAGAAGGCCCTCAAGTTACTGATTACGGGCAGAGAATGAAGCCTTTATCCAACATATTCATCTCTTTTGCCTAAAGATCTAACACTTTATTACTGTACCTGTTAGGGGAGTGGAGTTATACAGAAGTTCTTAATCCCATCACCCATGACAATGAAATCACTGTTTCAGTGTCAGATTAGCAATTAATGGTACAGTAGGAATCTCTGTTTTCATTTTGCAAATGGTGGAGCTAGAAACATGAATGCAGTGTCTTGATGTAAGCAAAATACTGAAGAAGGTACTGTGAACACTGTTCAAGAGTTAGAATTAATCTTGCAATGTTACCAGATTGGGAAAATGCTGCATCTGTAAAAAAGTTCAGCATAAGAATGTTCTGTTAAAATTTTTACTCTGATTTTGTTATTTCAAACTATTATTTAATAAGTATGATAGCTTTAAAATGGTAACTAAGTTTTCCTCCTGAAAAGAGAGCATGTGGGAAGGCTGACAGATCCTCAATGGGAAGGACTTTTTTCTATACATAAATTATTTGGGTATTATCCAAGTCATAAGTCAAAGTTGAGGGAGACTTGAGGACGTTTGTATTTCATTTTAAAACATGCTGGAAAAAACATCTCTTGATACTTCAGAGAGAGTAATTTTGATGGTGTTCCAACCCAATTCCCCCACAACTATATGGACTGCTACACGTATTCTTGATTATTGGTTCTTACTCCTTCTGTGTGAACACTTATTATTTTGTATATGTATGGGTAATTAAGATAAAGTACTAATATCTATCAGAGAAGATCCTGAAACTGGAGGCAAAGATTCTAAACAACATGAACTTTTAGGGGGATTTACTTCATAGCTGTTCCATCTTTTTAAGAGGATATTAAAAAGGCCTGTTCTTTAGCCATTAAAGCAGTGTAGGTTCATCTCTGGTATTAGTGTCATAAAGCTTTGTACTTCCAGATAATATTCTTCCTGTCTGCTTTGTTGTGGAGACTTTTTGGACTTGGGATTTAATTAAAATAACTTGTAAACTGAATTTTGAGTCTTTATGAGGTCTGCCTTTGCAATTATAGAGCTCTTAATTGTTAAAAATCCATCTATGCTGTTTAAAAGAAAGAATAAGTAGGTTTTTAACTGATGTGACATAATAATTGAGTACACCCTAAAGCATGGTCTGATTTAAGTAATAATTTTAATGACATATTTGTCTGACCTGTATTTCTTTCCAAGCTGCCGGATCAAATCCATGTCTTCCTTATAACTGCACTGTTTTGCAGCAACTACAATAAGTCTGGATGTTCAAAGCAAAAAGACGAGGAAAAGAAAATCAAACATAAGTATGCATTAAAGTTTAGCTGGTCATATCCTTTTTAAGAGTGTAGAGTCTTTGACAGCAGGGTTGAAAAGGGTAGTATGAAACTTGTAAATGTATGCTTATGCATTTTAGTTGACTGAGATTTCATAGATAAAGCATCTGATATTCTGTTGCTTTCCGATACAGGATAGCATGCTATTCTGGACAGTGATTTAGATTAGAAAATTCTAATTGTTTTGGGAAATTTAGAATAAATCAGTCTGAAACTTTTTTGACAGTAATGTTGTACAGACCTGGACAATAACCCTGTGTTTTGTACAGTGCTTCATGCAAGATAGATCTCTCACTTCAGTGTCAGACTGAATTACTGTAAATTATTTAATGTATATTATTGTGGTGTTACACTGTGATTGGAAAAGCTGCTTTTCAGTACAAAGAAAGATGCAAAACATTGATCCAGAAATGATCCATTGTAGAAATATATATACATATTGCATTGCTATAAAAAAACAAAGGTTGCTTTCATTTGGGGGTCATACCGATATTTACTAATACCAGCTTCAGTCCCCAGCACTTGAAGAAGGAAAGACAGTTTTCCTGTTTCTGTTTATAAAATAATTAAAAGAACTTTGGGGCTTTTGTATTACATGGAAAAGAAGCAAGCTATGATATCATACCCTATTAATTTGAGGCTTTTTATTAAATTTTTTTGGAGGCATGATTCAATTGTATGAAATTGAAGTACATAACTAAGAAGGTTGCAAATGAGTATTTAAGTATTTCTTAAAGTGTATAAAAGATTGTCTGTTGGCCATGATTATGTTGAACTTCTAGATTTCTCTAGGAAACCAGGGAATCATCACTGGAAAAGAGATAAGCAATGAAAAGCCATAGGCAGTTATTTTGAGTGATCATTTACAAATGTGTAACTTCTTTCTGCCTAGAAAGAAATTAAAATAAGTGTCTCTGAGGGGAATGGAGATGAAAATGCTAATACAAAACTTTTAAGAATTTCTTAGAGAAGCTATCGGGATGTTCTTTCTGAAAATAAATTAGTATTTAGAAGAATTATTGTATAAAATTGTCATTAATTCTGTAAAATTAAACATATCTTAATACCAACCTTCAGACCACAATACCTGAATTAGCATATTAAGTTGTGTTTTGCATAAAATTATTTTGCTCTGATAATTTATTTTTTAATTGAGAAATTTTGTAACAGCTTATCAAACCATATTTGAAGCCACATCTTTAAGTTACTAACATTTGATGCAACAAACTCTGAGTATTTATCATCCAAATTGGTGCCTACAGTAAATTATAGCAAAAACATTTCCATTCCATTAAGTACAACCTCTGGGACAGCTTTATACATGGCAGATATCCCAAAAGTAAAAACGAATGCTACAGAACAGTTAAAAAAATGTACATATTTGAAAATGTCAGGAGAATGTAGGTAGATAGTCTGTAATTATTCCAAATCGGAATTTGTGGTAGGCACTGGAATTTATGGCCCCATTGTTAAATATCGTGTGAGCTTTGTGTCTGCTGATTCATTTTACAGCCGCTCTGAATGATAAAATATCAACCCATAGCTCCTCTTAAACCAACTCCCAACACATATGAGTACAGTATTAAATAAAGGACAACGCCATTTTTGTTGCGTGCTACAGCCAACAACTCTCTCTTCTTCAGTATGATTGCTGCCTACATACTTGTCAGCCTTTCTCCTTTAGGTTATGAGTTCCCAGTCTTCTCAGTCTTGCTTAAGAAAGGAGAAAGAAGCATTTTCTGTCAGATATTCCATGTTCAGTTTTGCTACTTATGTAAGATAGAACTATAGTAAATCTGTTCAAAGTTTGTTACTTAAAAGGCTTTTAGTATTACTTAATGTTTTTGCAGTTCTTTATATTTTGACCTCTCTGCAGGGCAAGTTCTATATTATATTTCAGGATTCCTACAAAAGTCTTTGAAAAGTGTCTTGCAGAGCAGGTCATCGTTTATGAAATGGTGGAGATTTTTTCAAATGTGCACTAATTGGATTTAGTAATTCTGGAGGTGATGTTCTCAAATTGTTGCAGTCATTTCAGGGGAAATTTCTAATGATGTCCCTTGTAAGTGAAGCACAGACTTAAGTATGATCATATTCCAGAATGCAATTGTGATTGTAGTATTTGATACTTACCTATGAGAAATTAACAACAAAGAAACTTACTGTCTGAAGTAGGATTGTGGGGATGTGGTGGTATTGTGTGTGCAGACAAATGTGTCTATGCATTTATAATATAATGCATGTAAAGTCAATGGTGGGCTATAAGAATACCTTCCACAAAACATAATTAGCACCTTGTTTCCAAGTACTGGAAAATGTCAGATACAAATATATATATGTACTGCTGACAAATGTAATTCTTATTGTTAAACTTTAAATGCACTAGTACAGTTCCAAAAGTTAGCTTTTGATTGTGCAGTATTCCAGATGAATGATCTTTGATTTTCTCCTTTTTCATGTCAGCAGTAAAATAGGAGCCTGGTACAAAAAGAATGAGAACACAAATTTAGAGGAAGTTATGGTTTAGATTTACAAAAAGAAAAAAAAAAAAAGAAAGATCAAAGATAGTTTCTGTGATAATGTTCTGATTGAGATTGGAAAGTGTCTTTCTTTATAAAGTATAGTTCTTGCTTTCTTTTGAAACGTCTTTTGTTGTGTGATTTATGGAACTAGAGCCTAAGCCTGGATATCTGGATTAGGAAAACCACTAGTGCATCCTGATACTGACAGCAAATGTTCTTCACAGTCACCTCAGAGTACCTATTTTCAAATGTTGGAATTTTATCCAAGTTTGTTGGGAGAAAGGAGCAATGTTTCTTTCCTATTGCATCGCCACGTTTCAGTGCACAGCTGTAGTAAAAAGAGAACCAGAGAAAACATAAATTTGCATTAGATATTTCACTGTCAGCAAGAAAAGAATATTATGTTGCCCGCAGAGCTCTTTTTGGCTTACAAGAGTATTGTAACAGTCTGATCATGGTGTAATTCCTTCCGAATGTAATGCCTTAAATGGTCTCAGAATAGTAACTTTTTAAATAAGAGCATTGAAAACAGAATTGAAAGAGAGTGGAGGCATATGCCGGTGGGAGGGGGAAGAAATCGCACTCTCTATAGAATAAGAGGGGGCACAGAAATGATTGGAGAAGAAAATTGAAGAAATACTTAATCCCATATGGGATGGGAGCAGGGCAGTGACTGGAGTGAGTTTAGAATTGTTGGCTGATTTTAGAACCTTGAAAGAGATGAGAAAGAAGCTTGAGCTTAAGGCAAAAGATTACAGGAAGATAGGAGAGGTGAGGAGGAGTATTAGAATGACAAAAAAAACCCCTTTTTTATGGCAAACTGGGAAAAATGTGAGTTATAGCAAAGGGGAAAGTTAACCTCGTTGAGGAAATGATAGAGACTAAGACTGGCTCTAAAAGTGAAGAAAAAAATACACGTTGACTGCATTCTGAAAATGGAGAGGAGCAGATATTCTCATCCTTCGAACCTTTGCGCTTATCTAATATGTTATATTTATTAAATAACTAGAATTGATTTGATGTGACCTTTCTAGAAGACTTAGGAGACTGCAGAAATAACTGCATGGTATCTGCAAAGAACTAGAGAGATCCGTGTTTGTCCGTAAAATGCTGTCTTCTGATTCTGTGCTTTCCTTCCTGTTTCGATTTGCCTCCCCTTTTTCACTCTCCGTATTTATTATCCATGTTCCCATAGCTAGAGGGGAGGTTGTTGTGGCTGAATACAATGCTAAGTATGAGTGATAGCCCACATGTTTAGACATTTTTGGGTAATTTGGGAAGATTAACAGGTCTGGGTTTTACCCGGTATGTGCTATGGAGGAAAATGTAGCAATTGTACTTCCCTCCTAAGTTTCCGCTTTGGCAGCAGTATGGCTACAGTATTTAAAGAAGGATATGTGGAAATCAGCTCTACTCAGAGCCATATTCCTAATCAACCAACTGATCTCTAGGAGTTTGGAGACCTCCAGCTAAGCAGTTGGTAAAATTGATAATTTTTTCTTGCCTCAATTAGCCCATCTGTAAAATGGGGTTTTTTAGATGTAATACTTCTTAATATAGTCAGGATTTTTGTAATCCTGACAAGTAATGACAAGACAAGGGTTGATTATAACAAGTTCCCAGAATAAACATAATTTTTAGGAGAGGCAGAGAAGGCATTAGTATGTAATGAGAATATGTATAATGCAAACAGAATAAATAGAAAAAAAAAATGATAGGATAATTTAGGGGACAATTGGCAGGAATGAGGAGATCTGAGGTACAGAGATAGTGTAGCTGTAAGTCATGGGCAGCAGTTTATCCAGAGTAGTAGTATCTAATGCAAATCTTAAAATGTTGGATTTATCAGAGAACCAACATAACATCCATTCTACAATACTGAAATAAGTATAAATCCAGTAATAAGAACTTCTAATGGATCTATACGTTCAAGGTTACTATTTCACAACAAATGAACAGCAAATAAAGCAACTGTATTTAAAAAAAAAAAACAAAAACACCCCATCAACTTCAGACCTGTTAGTTTAACCACAAGATTAAGCGAAAGTTTACTTCAAATTGTCAACAAAAGAAGTTAAAACATGGGTATGACAGCATAAGTATGTTTTCTCCTAGCCCTTTCATTCTGCTCCTCACCCTGCGTGGTTTAGGACACTTAAGTTTTTAGAAAATTAATGTGATGAGTGTAATTTATTTATAATGAATTAATGCTTGACATAAGGCTCTAAAAATACTTAGGTGGAAATAGGTTAAAATGAGAATCGAAAGATGGATTAAAGCTGGTGGGAAAAGAGATTGCAGTAAATTCTAAATTATTTTCAGGATGGAAATGGAGAGAGATCAGCCTGGGGACACATCCTGTTTCATATATCAGTGACTTAGGTTGAGATCACCATGTAAGTCACATATAATTTGTGGGTGAGATGAAGTTGGGAGGTAGTGCAAATACTGCAGAGAGCTAGGAAGAATTCTGTGACATTGACTGAAGGACTAGATTGGAGTGCAAGTGGAAGCACAAAATACAAAGTCACTCACTTGAGTTCTAAAAAGAGAATATTTTTAAATAAAAATTAGGATACTTGAAGCTGAAGTGACTGATCAGCCTCACCTAGTTCAGCTGGCTAATGCAAATTTAGGTTGCATGGGATGAGATGGTTTCAGTACAAAGAGTTAAATGAACTGTCACAATACTGGGTTTGATTCTGATCATTCTTGATTATTTACAGATGCAAAGATGGGCTACTGAGATGGTTACAATCTTATCTATTGCAAAATGATTCTGGAATGGCTTTCTTAAGGCCTTAGGGACAAAGCCCAATTTATTTTAAGACATCTTGATAAGTTTATGAATTGGATTGGGGTGCAAGTTTTAAGTAGTTCTAGAGTTAAAATTTGTTTGTCAGTCACTCAGGTTTTCAGAAGGTTTTTCTGGCTTCTGCTCAGCCTTCAGTAATGGTCCATCTCCCAAAATACCTAGAAATGTTACTGTAAAAAAAAAGGTATTGCAGAGCCTGAGACATTGTGGTAACCTGATTTCTCCCAGTGACACATCATTTTGCCTTGATTAGGTCTAAGGTTTTTTATGATATGTTGCAGTATGTTGCAAGCATTTGTGAGTGTGGAGCAGAATTAAGAGATTTTTATGCATTGTATGAATTCAATGCCTAGTGTATATTTGCTTGGGACTGTGGAAGAATATCCACAGTCTGCATGCTTCTGATTGCTTTCAGACTTGCAATATGAAAAGCTTATCAAAGATTTAGATGTATAGCATATTGGCAAGATGTGGCACTGCTCAAAAAAACGGAGGCTATATGTGTTGGTGTGAATATAGCTTTGTGGGAACTAGCCCATACTGGAATCCCTGTAAGCTGTTGTAAAAAACTGCAAATATTTCTTTTTGGCTGAAAGTAATCAAGTGTATCAGCACAGTCTTGGGAAAAATACTTTATTCAGTGTAGATATTAAATCTGAATTTGTAAAACAAGCATGCAGGTACTCACGACTGCTGCACTTCAGCTCAGCAGCCCTTTGATAGCAGAGGCTTTACACACATGTGGCCTTTATCCTACACTTACTTGTCTGAGTAATTTCACCCATGTGAATGGTCCTATTGAGGCAATAAGAGTACTCATGTGCATAAGTGTTTGCTGTGTTTGGGTAGAAAGCTTTGCTTGTTCAGTAAAATATAGTTAGAACAATGGCAATGGCTCTAGTGGATCCAAGTGTGGTATGCTGCTAGTTCTCCAGTGTTGGGGTTCTAACCTTATAAGCTTTATACTGACAGATTTTGAGAGAAGTCTTGACTTTTTCCTGTTTATGTTTTCTGTTGGGAAATGCTGAGGTTTTATTTGTACTTTATACAAAATGATAAATCTTATTAAACTTAATTGCACTAGACTTGCAGACAAGGACAATACTCCTTTGAAGGCTCTGTCAGTATATTTTATGGTACAGATAGATCTAAACACAGCTCCTAGTAGCTGAGAAATTTTTATTCTCATTAACACCCGCAGGAACGTGCAGAAGCCCCACAGTACAGGCCGCGCCATGTATACTGCAGGTGATCATCTATTTTTGTTCACTCTCAACCACCTACCTAAATCAGAACATTCACCTCTGTTTCCAGGAGAGCATTGTGAACACTGTTGAAGCTTTTTTCCCCTTACCACATAGATTTAGGTGATACATTTCTTGTGCAGACTTTGAAGTACTCAGCAGCTGTCCCTGCTGAAGCTCAGGTGAGATACGAAGAGCGTAAATGTGGGAGTTTCTGTCTACAGCTACTTTTCATAGTGGCTATGTAATATTTGTTGGTACTGTTCAGTCAGCTTTCTGTGAAGTAACATGTAAATGTTTCTACCTGTATATGTCAGTTTTACAGATCCATGTGCATTTGGTCAAATCACTAAGCTCTCTGACCCCACAATGGAGTATGCTAAGCACCTTGCTACTGCATTTCTAGCACCTGCAATTTCTTCAGTTTCTGACAGCGGGTTACTCTCTACCAAAATCTAAGTCCTAATTCCACAACTTCTTCATCTTACCTCTTTTGACTGCTTTGATCAGTCTTTCCAGTCACTGTAGACACAAATGCTGCCACAAAAATCTGGGCACTGTGCAAATCTTCAGGACAAGCCTCAGGACAACCCACTTATTTTTTTCCCTTAATTCACATAGCTCCAGTCTTAGATTAAAAAGAAATTACCTTCTACAAGCATTCACTCTCAGTGACTAGTGTTCTGTTAGTCTCATGTCTGGAAATTTCTTGATCTTCAGTCAACTTCCTTGTCTTTTTAGTCCTCAGCTATGCAAAATGTAAGGACTCAAGAGCTCCCAAGAGAAAACATCTGTTTATGCTCCCAACAAGCTCTTTCATGTTCAAGCCTTTAGAAAAGGGAAATGCAAAACACAGGGTGGGAACCTTGAGTTTTCCAGACAGAATGTTTTTAAATCCTGAAGAGGCATTCTCTTTGTAGGGCATTCTAGAGAAGACATGAGAGTATCTGCCATTTTTCTGAAACTCTATTGATATTTTAATTTAAAGTACTTTCTTGAGATTTTGGCAAGCAACTGGCAGGAGTACTTTGCAAGGATAGTATGTTGAATCAGTCTACATCTTGGTAAGTTCCTCCATCATCATTCCAAAACCAAAGGTCTTACTGACTGGCACTTGCCAGGTGGGTAAGTTCAAAATACTTGACATTATAGTCGAATATCTAGGAACTTTGACAAAAAGTGCAAAAGACTGCAAAAAAGGCTTGTTTTGTTCTTGTGACCTATCACAGTAGCCATGTCTACTGCCTTTAAAAAGTGTGAACAAACAAGAACTGAGTGGCTTTGTTTATAGTAGAAGACTGTCAACCACTTGACAATTTGATAACATTTGAAGATTCACTAAATAATTTCTTCTTGGATTCTGATAGGTTTGTAGCATGAAGATACTGTCATATGACTCTGGGTCTCCCAGGAGCATAGCAGAGCATAGGCATTAATATCTGCCATGTGTCTCTTGATTATTGAAGAAATCATCCTTTGAAGAAAACCATGTTTAGCAGCTATACAGTGAGGTGGTCATTTAGATATGGATAGCTACTTAATACGTTTTGTCTCTAAGCCACCTCCCTTCACTCTAAAAAATAGAAAATCTATTGTCTATGCTCTGCTCTTGCCCTCAGTCTCACAAATCCCACATGGGCAACTTCCTACAGACTCCGTATAGGAACCTCCATGGAGATACCAATACGAACTCTGATGTTACACATTCTAGTTATAAAGGAATTGTTTTGAGGTCTTTTTGTAAAATGCAATCCAAATTGTTCATCCTTTGTGTACTGTGGCTGACATACTGTCGTTTTACATGCCTTTTATTTCCAGTGTTTGACAGTTGATAACCTCAGACATGGTCAAAATTATGAAACAGTTTTTCCTCATTACAGTTGAATTCTTTTGTTCCTCTTCTAGAACTCCTCCCATGAGACTCCCATTACCTCATTAGACTTGCTAATAGAATCAGGCTCAGAATATGCCTACGAGAAAGGGAATTTAAATTACTTCTTTTCATCAAGAATGAATATATCATTGACCAGTCTTAAACCTTAAAAACATTAATACATTTTTTTAGTTTAAGTGAAGAATATCACAGATGTCATCTTCAGTGGTTTAGATTTCTCAATGAAATCAGACCTGATCAGGACCATTCCATATTAATCTCCTCTCTGTAGTCCCAGAGGGTGGTCCTCTTCACTTTCCTGGGAGTCAGTCAATGGATCAAGTGCCTCAAGCATTGCATTCGGAAGCTGAGGTACAACTTGTGGTTGTAGCTGAGGGTTTCTGAATATTCTTGCCTACTGTGTTAGAAGCATTTGGTGTTGCCTTCTCCTATTATTGAAAGGCAGGATCCTTACTGTGACTTAATCTTGGCTTTGTATTTTTTTATTTACCTGCCTTTTGACCATAGGACTATACTGTCTCCTGTCAAAAATGCTTTTTCTACTACCTGTCCATCTGGTCAGGAGAGTAGGAAAGAGTCAGGTTCTAGGGTACAAACCTGATTTTTACAACCCTTGAGGAGTATGTTACTTTGAGGATTCACCTTAAGTGTTTTCTGAAGATGAGTATCAGATTTTCACTTGAAGGCATTGTCTGTCCTCATCCTTAAGCCTATTCACAGAACTGAGACTAGGTGAATGCTGTAGTTGCTTCATCTTTTTTATGTTTATAGAAGTTCATTCAGGTTGTCTTCTTGTCTGTGTCTACAAGCAATAGGCAGTTCTGGTGCAGAGGTCCTCTCAGTAGACTGTGATGAGGTGACATGGAAAGAGATAGAACCATGGAAGACAATAGGGTGGATGCTGCTGGCAATGTGCCATTGTAAAGGAGTGGATGAAGATGGTTGAAAACATAAATTCACTACCCGACGCTGCTGTATCTGTAGGTAATACATCTTAGAGGGAATTAGTTATAGGTAACTAATATCTTTCATACAAGTTTTTAAGACACCTTGTCATCACTAAAATGACTATAGCAGATATTGATGATGAAGATGCAATGTAAATTATAAAGTTAATTCACATGTGAAATATAAAATAATAGAAAATTTAGAGTGGACATTCGTATTTATTCTTCTTTCCAGCTGTGCTCTGAGCAGTGCCCAGTAAAAGGACTCTATTTGGCAAGCACATCTCACACTAAGATTTCCACACAGAAGTGGATGGAAGAAAGAAAAATGAACCCAGATTCTAAAATAAAACAAATGTTGAAAAATAAACTGCCTAAACCTTAGTTGTAGCGGGGGTTTTGGGGAACACGTATGCCAATTTCTGCTTTCAGTTTCAACTAACTGTAACCTTCTGTTTTTATTCTGTGTGGGCATTGTGATAAGATGAATATGTGCTTCATTCTTGCAAGTGTAAAAGAAATTATAGTTTTTAATGTAATTAATATTTGTCTCTGGCAAGTTATAATTGAAACCAGAGGGTTTATGTATTTGAAGTCTCAAAATAGTAAAATGTAAGAGAGGCTAGAAGTGGGAGAGGAAACTTCGCAGCAAAATTCACTCATCCTTCAAGTATTTTTCTTAACAGATTGCACCATAGATGGATTTCATTGTCCAGAATGAGAGAGATTTGCACAGACATTTTTTGTCCAGAGTTTTTACCAAGTTAGAGTGCTCAACTAACTAGTATTGTACTTAAAATTGTATTTTAGACCAGATAGATGCAAAGTAAAAAGTTTGGGAAGTATTGATGCAAATTTGTATTTTGCCTCATAGACATTTAAACATATTCCACACTTGGGGAAGGGTGGCTTTAAAAGGTAGCATAGCGCATCAATTTTTATCTAATATTTCTTTAAATGCTACACTTGCCACCAAATGGAGGTTCATAACTTGCATTATGGTATTTGCAAACAAGGCGTCGTGCTTCATAATCACACTAAATCCTGGAATCTGGATTCGGATGTTCAGCTGTTGAATGCAAATAAAGATTCCTTCAGTGGTTCCCTTCTCTGGCACCACAAATTTTGATTAATGTCATCAAAATAGGCAGGGAGAGAAGAAAATGACCTGGTCAGATTCTACATTAAAAGAAAGCTGATAAAATTCAGCATATGAAGATTGGTCTCCAGCTTAGTAATGTCTGAATATATCATATCTAATTTAGTGTCTAGATGTCAAGTTTTCTGCTTATGGGAGGAGGAATCTAGAGCCATAGAGAACTTTAACTAAAATGAAATTGGCGCTTGGACAAAATCAGAACTTTCAATCAGTATATGGAATTCTCTGCAAAGAAGATTATGCAATATTAATATTTATGTGCAAGAAAAATGGCTCTTTTTATTCTGTTTACCCCTCTCTGGCTGCTTTCAATTACTGTTTCATGCATGCAGCCAGCTTGTTGGTTCCTGGAGTTACCATGAGTCATGAACAAATCACATAAACAGTTTAAAAGAAACTTAATCCCACCCCTGCAATGTGGCAGCAGTGATGGCAGGTATTTTAGACTTGTTAGTAGCTTTTTTTAAAATTAACATTATGTTATAAAAATTACGTGAGTTGCCGGTGAATGGCTTGCTTTGTTCTCCTGAGGTGGAGCATGCTTACCCAGATGTATGCTGTTTTACGCATTGCTGCAAGCATGATTTCCATGAATCCATATAATTGCTACAGGAACAGTGGGTTCTTGGAGAATGCACAGATGCTCTTTGATGACATGTGATTGCAGAGCATGTAAAGGAGAAGTGGGGAAAATTTCCAGGGATGGGAGACGGAATAGTTTGAGGATGCTGGAGAACTTGCATCCAGATGGCCCTCAGTGGAAGCAATGATGATTAAAACAGAAAAAATACTCTTAAGAATCAGTTCGGAGGTTTAGGGCATAATTTGTTCTGAAGATTTTAGCTACTGAACTGTCCTCCTAAAGTTGCTTAACACAGGTTCAAAATTTATACAGACTAAATGTCATCAATGTCTGTCATGATTTTGTGCATTTGCTTTGCAGTACTGGAGTCTGGTATCTGTAGAGTACATGTGTATGTTAGGAAGGCTTTTGTGTGTCACATTTTTTTAGATATTTTGCTTCCTACCTTTATAGTATTTGCCACTTCCAAGATTTGCTTGGGAATGGAAACTGTAATTATCAGCTGGCATACCCCCATCTGGGCACTCCTGGAGAATGCTGTTTTCTGCTTGTGCCATGGCATTGTCGATATGCTATAGAATTTCCGTACGTCTTCTTCTGGGATACAGGTTTCCACAACTTCTCATTTTTTTTTCTATGTCTGCATTCCCGTTCAAAGCAGCCTAGCTCTGGATGGAAGGGTTCACTTATTTCTGTATCTTGCCAACTGTCCTAAAAGTCAGCAGACCAACCAAAGATTTTTTTTTTTTCTCCTTACAGATAATGTTGAATATATTCTTCTTGAGCATCTCGTATAAAACAATTTGTAACCTTGAAGGAGAAAATTAAAAAACTTTGTATGATCTTTATATATATATATAGCCTTGTTGCATGCTGGCAAATACTGTTTTTTTCAGTTGTTCTTTCCATTATAACTTTGAGCATATTATTTCTTAACAGGATACATGTCTGTTTATTTTCTCTAATTACAGTTTTGGATGTGAAACTTGACTACATTTGTCAAAATTAAAATCCAGTCAACCAAGACTAGTTTAGAGGGGAAAAGGCATGAGTCAGTATTTTGCAGTGCCAACTCCATTTTGATCAAGTTTTGCTTTGTCTTTTGTAATGTTCTTGGATAACAAAACCTTGGGGTACAAACCCAGATGAGCCCAGGCAGAAGGGTGGAAAGTAGGCCACTGTGTCAAACAGCATCCCTCAGCTTCGCATCACTAGCTGTCACTACTCTGCATAACAGCTACCAGTTTCTATATGGGGGATTTATCTATTCAACATGTCTGCCAGGTTTTTTCCCCTTAGTTCTAATTAATTTCTTTCAAATAGGAGTGCTGTTCTGAAAACAAAATAAGATTTAAGTATATATTTATTTTGTCTTGGAAGCTGCTCTGATGGGTATCCAAGAGTAGTACTTCTGACCACAGCATGAGGCATTACAAAAGAAACAGGCTGTAAGCGTGCCAGAGCTTTACAAAGCAACCTTCTTATTATAAAAATGGGAGTGTATTAATATGTTGAAGTATAACCAGTGTCAATTAGACTACAAAGGAATAACCATCTCTTTGCAGACTAATTAGACTTCCTGCTCTTGCCTACTTGGAGTCAAGAGATACTGTGGCAGTATCTCCTTGGCAAATTTCCTTGGCAAAACTAGGAGCCATGCAGAGAAGGGGATCAGATAGAGCTTTGACTTTCCTGCCTTCCTAATGGATCTGAACTTCTCAAGGGAGAGCTGTACATTTTTATATTTAACTTTGGTTACATACTTTATGAACCAAAGGAAAAAAAAATTAAAAAATCTAGTGTTTACTTTGATTCAGTGATGGATTTCTATTATAATGTTTAGAATTTTTATTTTATTTTACTAGTAAATTCTTACGAGTCTCATTCAATTAGTGGCCCTTCTGTTAAGCATGTTTTCTATTTTCTCTAGCACAAGCTCAATAAAACCATTACATTTTAAGAAAAGTTGCTATTGAGAGGAACCAAAATCATAAAAGGTTCAACAATCAAGTGCTTCTTACTTCACCAGATACAATTTATCATTAATACGTGTTATGATTAATAAAGTTCTAATGTATTTCACTGTACCCTTGCTATTGATGTACAAAATACTAAATTAATCTGTTTCCAGAAAAGAGGTGTCACCATTGTGGCTTTTCCTCAGTCATCCATAAGGAACGTATATGTTGGGGGGGTTCTGACTTCCTCAACCAATCTCTCTGCTTTTCTGCAAAGATACCTGGCAGTAAAATTAATTCATAAATTATTAAACAATCCTGAAATGCAGAATGAGAATGGGCTATTGCTGACAGTATTTTCAGCACAAATTCTGTTCTTCAGAGCCATTTCCTTAGGCTCCCTCCTGGCATGCTTGCTGCAGGGATACTGGTGGACATGAGAGAGGCAGTGGCCGGGGCAGAGGCTGCCACATACCACTCAGAGTGTTCCCTCTGCATCTGACCAGGCTTCTGGCTTTAACAATGCAGTGGCTGCACCCATTTTCCTTGCCTGGTTGGAGCTGGTATCCAGCGCTGTGCTAGGTTACTCTAGTGAACGATCTTATCTGCCTTCTCTGTTTTAATCCCCTCTTCGATTGTTTTTTCTCCTTTTTTTCCTGTAGTTCTGCCAAACTTGAAGAAACATTTATGTTCTAACGTGTATTTTGTATAAATGCAGGAGCTTTGATCCTGAAGTGTGCTAATGCAGTACTTTAGATATAAATGACGCCAGTGGTGAAGAAGGGAAACAAACTGGGAAAGAATGTATTCTGTCCAGTTAATTGAGGGGATGATATCTGGGTAAATTCTACTTTCCGTAACCCATCAGGTTTTAAATTTTACAGAAGAAGATGTAAGTGCTCAGCATCATTAAAGGGACTACACAGGAGACCCACAGCTGGTTCAGTGCAGCACTCATTATCCAGATGCTAGAAAGAGAAAATAAATCATGTCTGGAATTCAACTAATATGGTGGTTCTGTAAAGTCTAAACCAAACCTGTCTTTTCATTAGTGCTTATACTTCTGGTTTCATATTCCAGTTCTGCTTGTATTGGAGTTGTAGCTCTGCTTTCAGCCTGGTGATGACAACTCCTAGACTGAGAAAACTGAACAGGGAGGTAAAAGTTAAGGCTCTGTCTTACCATATACTGTGGAAATTATGACAATGAAAAATAGACAAATGGTAAGTAAACAAATAAATGAGTATAAAAGGAAGGACTGGATTGTCCAAGTGTAATAAGGAATTTCTGAATATATCTTTTTAATGCTCTAGAATGTCAGTATTAAAATTACATCTTTTTAACACACCAATTCTGGACAGATAAACAGAAACTTAATCTGAGAATGACCACAGATAGTGTAACAGTTATTTTCAAACATACCAAATAAGCAGGAGCTTTAATGGCCCTTCAGTTTCTCTCTTTCATGACTGAAGACTTCACTGGGGAGAAGTAGATATAGTGAAAAACATAGTGACATGTCACAAGATCAGACTGTATTAAACTTACTGCATGTACAAGAAAAGAATAAACTGTAAGGACATAATGTGAATTCTCCTGTTGAAGGAAAATTGGGGCTGTGTGGAACTTACAGCATATTTTCACTGATCAATAATTAAAGTTTCATTTTTGTCACTTCCTATTTACACTTCTTATATCCAAGTGGGCAGGGTTAATAATGCTGTGTATGACAATATGACACAGTATAGAATAAAACTGAAATTATCCTATCCCATTCTAAAATACCCATAGAGATACAAAACCTTTGCATTTCATTGATACATACTATTTAAAACTTCTCTGTTTTCAAAATACCAGACAGATGCAAGTTCAGTTTAAATTACATATCTGCCTGGCTGGAGAACTATTCCAGGCAGCAACTTCCATCCACCCCTAATGGTTCTTGGAACAAGGTGAGGAAAATCCAGGTACGTGTGGCCTATGAGAACTGTAGTAGTAAACATAGGAAATTTGTGGAAAGCAATATATTTATAAACTCTGGTGTCTTCATAGTTAGTTACTAATCCAACATTGTCCATTTCAAAGGCAGCCTCCAGGTTCAATATGAATATTCCTTATCTCAGTGATAGTTTTGATGACACCGATAGCTTTCTGTAGATAAAATTATTTGCATAGTTGAAAAGTAAGTGGTATTCTCTGACATCTTTTTTTCAGTTGTTATTTCACCAGAACTGTTGATGTTGTCGTCTTACATCATAATCTTGCATAAGTATGTGTGGAGAGAAAAAAAATTAACAAAGTAAATGAGAACTTGATCCTTAAAGTATTTCTCCATAGATGACTTGAAGTAGATGGATGGTTCCGTTGGTACACATAAACACATTTTCCTTGTTTAATATCTAATATAATAGCACTATCATTTATGAAAAATGATTAGCTGAGTACTTGTCATGTGAATTTAAATACTGCTTCCTTGCTGCTTATCAGAAAGCTAGAGGTGATATGCCGTTTCTGATCTTTTGTTCCCAGCGGAGACAGAAGTGCTACAGCTGTGGCAAATGTAAACCTGGCAGACACTGGAGGCAAGGAGGGGGAAGGAAGTATGTTAAGTGCTTAAAGTTGGGTAGTGTAAATATCCTTTTCCCACTCCCCGTGCCGTTGAAATCCCGAATATTTAGACGAACTGATAAAGCCAAAAGCGAGCTCTTTGTTTCCATGCGCAAAGCACGGACATATTTTTGAAGGCTTTTTAACTTCAAGTGAGGAGCGTTATTGCAGCAAGGGTAGCTGTATCTACTTTATTTTAAATACTACTAACAGCAAAATCGTGGCAGCTGGGATTTCAGTGTTGCTGGTTATCCCTGCTAGCCTGAGGTTAAGAGTGCTAGTACAGCAGTTGAAGCCTGTGCTGGGGTGCTTTGCTGCCATCAGTACTGTGGATGGTGGCAACAAGTGGTTTATGCTGCTTTCTGGATCTGGGTGTAGTAAAATATTGGTGTCTGTACGTTACTGTTTAAGTAGTCAGATTATTCTTAAATCATTAAATTAGACTGTCAAACAGGTTCCTCTGAATGGTGAAGTAACAGTGTCCTCAATTACTCCTTTGTCTGTCAAATCAAGTATTTTCATGATGCCCTTTACTGGGGAAGAGCTTACTTTAGGAATATTATTTCTAATGCATTAAATCTGCATTTTCTACTAGCACAGAAACTTTAGTCACTGTTCATGCTGTATTTTTTCCCTCAGACCAAAATGCTTTTGAAGACCTTTTTTACTGCTATAGAATAATTCTTCAATTTTGAAACTGTTGTGCACTGAAACACCTTTGGAGTTTTACCAAATCCAATTTAATTTGCCCAAATGTTCTCTGTTTTTCAAAGGGTACATGCAAAAACCCTACTAACAAATCAGATGTAGAGAAATACTTGGCTTCAGCTTTACTTCAGATGTACACCCCTTTAACAGAAATGGAAAAAGCATTTCTTTTTTTATATTGAGGTACTTTTAAAGTTTTCATATTAATTACTACACTTCAGATAAGATAGTGTTAAAAGAGTTGTGTCTTGGGGGAAGAAGCGACTTTTTGAGCTTTCATACTTCAATAGCAATGCAAAACTTGTGCTAAAACAGTAATTATAATAAATGTAATTTCCTTATCATATAGATACACTCCAGCTAAATGCAATTTTCAAACACAATGCAGCTGAAATTCCACACAAATTCACTGAAGCCAAGTGAGCCATTGTAGCAAAATTCATGCAACATATTCCCCTGACAAGCTGCACTATATTTTCCTCCCTAATTTCTAGTTTGCATCTCTATATACAGGTAGAAAACATTATTCACCAAAGCTAACTTTATCCTAGAGAGGTGAACTTCCCTAACGGAAATTTCTAATCTTCAGTTCCAGGTAGTTCTTGTTTCCCACATCAGTTAAGCTTGATTCTGGAAACTTTGCTGAAGCTGTACACAGTCTGCAGGAGGTAGCTGTATACCTGTTAGATATAGAAAGTAGTTGATTCTAGTGCTTTGCTTTTTTTTTTTTTTTTTTTTTAATATATATAATTTGGCTGTTACCTGAAGAAGTGAGGAAGACAGATGATTTTACCACCAAAAAAACAAAGGAATTGCTTATATCTGTAGTAGGTGTTGTAGTTTTCAGCTTCCCTTAGCTCATCTCCTGTTAAGGCTGTGTAAACACATGCTTTACTTTCCAGTGAAGCCTGACTTAGTTGCACATTCTTGCACTGTTAGCCTTTACTTGGTGTCCTTTGAACTGAAGTTGTTGTAACAAAGGTTAATTCCCTTTGGACCACAACTTGCTTTTTATAGCTAGTATATTAGTATTATAATTATTAGTTCTAGAGAAGGTAAATAACTTGTCAATTTTCAGGGGATCTGTAAAAAGTAGTAAACAAATAGTTTTATTAACGGCAGTGCTCTGACATGAAAGAATTGTAAACAGTAACTGGAAATAGGAGATTAGGCATGAAAAATAAGTCCTTCCTTAAAAATGGATTCTATGCTGCTCCATAGGTCTCTTCCTACTGTGGGACTGCCTTTTTGACTCTGTTTAATTAAATCTTGGTGCTGAGGGCTGTAACAATTATAGCCTTGTTAATGACAGACAATAGCAAAGCTTTCTCTTTCAGCATCCTCATATTAAAATGAAGTTCCACAGACTTTATTACTGGCAGGAACAGTGTATCTCTTTTGTCCTGGCTCTGGTTTTTATTTAATAGTTGCTAAATCAAACCCAGTAATTCTGTAGCTGATTTGGGTAATTTAGATAGCATTTGGTAATAGCTTTCAGTGACACCTTGGGGCTGAATCTGTACGATTTCTTTTTTGGTAGAACTATGTAAGGAGTTACATCAATACAATACCTTTTGGGAACATCAATATGCTTTTTTTACTAACATAATTCAGTCTTCCCTCCAGTTGGATGTAAATTATGTCAGTATTAACAGGTCAGTGCTAGGGTATGAATACACCAGTTGTCTCAGATGATTAAGTGCAACAAAGGCCTGTATCACTTTTTTTTTTTTTTTTTTGGGGCGGGGGAGTATTCTTTACCTCATCTTAATTAATAATACTGTGTAGCATTTTCAGTTTGAAACTGTCAAAATAATGAACAGGTATAGATTGATAGTTGTATCTAGTCAAAACAAATTATTTTACAACAAAGCGAAGAAGTAAATGAAAAACAAGATGTGAACAGGGATCCTGTGTGTCCAATGGAGTGCAATGAAATCAACAAAATAATTAAAGCATTGTGCTGTCCTCTATAAAATATTTTTCTAATGAAAGCCAGGCAGTACATGCCCATACGAGATAGACTGCACCAGGCATTCTCAATAGTGGAAAAAGCTGCAAATCACTTGCAAATTGGCAAGCAGTTTCAGTACACAAAAAAGGTCTAAAATAGTATAGCCAACTAGTGAGCACTGCAGCCACCTGCAAGCTCTTCCAAATGAAATTCCAATTCTTAAAAAGAGTTCCAGCAAAAGGAGGGACAGCATGAGTCAAGATGAAGTAATGAAAAGGAGTTCTGTGTGTGCTCTCCCTGCCACTTTCCACCTACTGTAAGAAACATGGTTATGTGTACATATACTAATTGTAAAGTTCCTTTCACATATCTTAAAATGTGCTCCACAAACTGCTAAACCCTATGCAAAAATCTTTCATATTGGAAAGCCTCAGCTTTCAAACTCTCGTGTGCAATAGGGAAAGGAACAGAGATGTCAGAAGCATTGACTTGGAGCAATTACGAGCAAAAAAGTCGAGGAAGCCTTCAAATGTGGACAGGAGAATGATAGCTGCTTACAGGACAAAAGTTATATTTGGCATAGCACCTATAGAAAAGTGAAATTCTGTTGCCTTTAAGAACTTGTTGCTTGAGTGATGAAATGCACTTTAGAAATTGTTTCATATGGTTCTATAACATCTATAAATGAAAAATGGCCTATCACCTAGGGCCATTTTAGGGGCGAATTAAAAACTTAAATTCTAATTCTGAACACTGATGTGTTGGTAAAGACTTTTTTTTAATTTTATGAACAGAGGGGTAAACATTTTTGGAAAGGCGGCTTTCCTAGCTGTGAACTGTAATGCAGACAGACAAACAACCATTTGCTACCCCATTCATAAACTGAAATCTTACCTTAACTGATTAGTGTTCTATGTCAGATATAAATGCCAAGTGCCACTATTGGTGATTCTCACCCTGACTTCCTCTAACAATTTGAACATTCAGTACCTATCAAGGAAAAAAAAAAATCACATTTATTCTGGCATATTCTCCCAGCATCTTTCACTTTCAGTAGTAGTTACATTTCCTGCAGAGAGAACTGTTTGTGTTACAAGGTCATAGTCCTCAGAAAGGCCACAAAGACAAGCCCCCATATTTTGTCCTTGCAATATTCCACTCATTTCATTAGGTGTATGTCCACTCAGTGGGAAAAAGTGCATGTGTGGTCTCTAAAGAGTTTGCACGTTGGTCCCAGCATCCTTCAGCTGGAGCCCTGACTATTCATAGGCTTCTGCTTTGCATAACGGAAACCAGAGATATTTCTCAGCTATATCATTAATATATTTCCAATTAAAGTTGGAGAGAGGTTTCTTGCTGATGTGGCTGGTAAAAGACAAGATAGAAATGCTCATTGATACAGCACTCAGATGTATTCTGTAGCTCATAACAAGGTGAGGATTGTGTAGTAAATGTTGTGTTCTGCTGATAAATACATGCAGAGAGCGTCCAGATAAAAGGCAGAATCTTATCTTGCAACAAAGAAAATAGGAGTGTAATTTCCTACAGCGACAGGACAAAGTCAAGTTAATTTTCTGTTACTATGTGCTAATTTGTTTGTCATTCTGACAAAATACAAAAGGACTTCGGAAGGAAGTCCAAAAGTTTTAAAAGCTCTCCTGCGAGTAAACTAGCCTGAAGTGACAGCCAAGAAAATTAATCTCAAGAGAAAGATCATACCAAAGGTTTAGCCTAGAAGGAAGGGTAATACAGATTATCCTTCAAAAGCCATAGCTCTCATCTCTTAAAACAGTGTGATGGAAGATTATATGCAAATAACTGTCATCTCATTTCCTCTGGAAAGACCTGCAGAGAGTAAGGACAGTGTCCCATTAATGCTTTCAGAACTTTGGGGAGGGGGG